>NC_080162.1:166651739-166930046 GCF_950295315.1 Erinaceus europaeus | reverse complement strand
TGTTATCATCACATTATTTGATGATAGGGTTAACTTTGGAAAGTCCCTAATACTGCTATTCCTTTCCTCCAATGTTGTTTTCATTTCTGTGATTAATAAATTTATTATTGCTTGCATGCTTTTCTTATCTATGGTTACTTCTGGCTGATTTGTACTTTCTTCTAGGCTTTTGTCTTCATTCATTGTATTAGCAGCTTTATTTGCTCTTTATCTACCCATTTTTAATGTGTTTTTTATTTTTATGTTCTGTTGTTCCTCAGTTGCTTTGTTTTATGCACAAGCCACACTATACTAAATACCTTTATGACAAATGCAATCACCATCCTCAGAAATTACAATAGTAACTAAAGCAATGACTGAAGCAGTTTAACCAATACCAGTTAGTTCCACAATGTCTCCAGTTCAAGAAAAAATAGCAACCAAATCTAAATGAAAAAGAAAGAGAAAGGAAAAAAGGGATAGCAGGAATAGACAATTATGCAAATCTACTGTCCACTGTAGATTCTAGGGGTAGCAAGAGGGGAAGGGGAAGTAGAGCAGAGACACACACAAAAAGAGTCTGTTCTGAGTCAGACTTCTTCCCTGAAATAGTTCACAAATAAGTATCAGTGAATTCAGAAGGCAAATGGAGGATGAAGGGAGAAAGGAAGACAGGGGGAAAAACAGAGAAAAGAAAAAAGAAGAAAACAGAAAAAAAAGCAGTGAAAGGAGAGTTGTATATATATAATTTTTTTTTAATTGGCTTGGAGGTGGGAGAAGGGCGATAGTGTATAGAGGAGGTATGAAAAGTGAGACAAGTTTCTCTTACACTGGGTGATAATTCTTGTTGTCTAGCAATGGAAAGTATACTAAGAGTTAATTTTGGTCACCTGAGGGGGGAAAGGGATATGCGAGTATATATAATAGCATTTGTAAAATAGAACAGAGTAAAAAGCCCAAGCAGTGGGTCTACAGCTTGGACAGCTCCCTGTTAGCCTATGTACATTTAGTCTAGACAACTGATTGAGAAAGAAAACACAATACAAAACAAATGTGAAAAAAAAAGAAAAAAAAACTTTCAAGCAGGCTGGGTGAGGCTTGCTTGATCAGCTAATTGTCACTTGAATGGGTCTAAGTCCCTTACTCAGAAGAACAACAGAAATAGCCTAGAAATTTGGAAGCAGGGTTTAATGGCACCCCGGTGGTCCAGGAATCTTGGTAAAGAAAGGAGCTCCACAGGGAGCCTGCTAACAGCAGCTCCCTACCCCTGGGATCTGGTTATGGGGAGAGGGGGGCTGAGAGAAATAATCAAGAAATTTCCTTTCTTTTTGCTCTAATTTTTAACCCAAATTGAATTATAATCACCTCCCAGGTCTACCTTTAGGATGCCTCCTTGCTTGTCCCACTGAAGGCCAGGATTTCAAGGCTTTCTAGCAGTTGATGTCAGAGCCCACTGGTGCTGCTACATTCCAGTCGCCATCTTGACCCATCAGAGGCTTTAACTCTTTTCTTTGCATAAAGTTACTTGTGCTCTCAACCAAATATGCCACTTCCCAGCCCCAGCCTCATATTTCAAATATGTATACTTCACACCTTCCACTGTTTGCTCATGAACTTGTGGCCCAGTGGAATACAAAGCTAGCTAGCTAGCAGGGTGAGTATAAATGTATAATTGCTGAGCAGGCTTTCCTAGTTCTATATCAGATAAGTAGTGAGATTAAAATATATGTATTAAGGAAAAACAATTAAGTGAACTAACATAACTGAAAAAAATAAATTTAGTATTAGCAATTCCTAGAAGTTATAATGAAATTTTATCTTGTCTTTTGGTAACATTTAAATAGTTTGTCATGAGATTCAAAATGCAGTTATTTGTTACATTCTCCTCAATGCCAGGAGTATGCTATATATTATCTTTTTCAAATAAACATTTTAATAAGCTTTTTAACTTTATGTTAGATATATAAAGTGATAAGATACACAGTTTTTGACTGAAAAAAGAAAATAAATTTCAAATATGAACAGATGTTTAGTATTATGTTTTCAGCTGTTAAAAAGATATGTAATAAATTCATTGCTTTGGCAATTTAGTTACTTGATTGAATTATTACTGATGAGTCACAAGTAAAAAAAAAAACCTTTAATTCTGGATATGGTACTCTGAGCTTAGGGAGCCTGTTTTATGTCTCTAAAGTTCAGTTTCCTCGTTTAAAAAATACCAAAGAGAACTGCTAGCCTATCAAACAAGAAAAATTTATAGATGGCTAATATAACATACCAACTTAATAAAATAGTTGAGAACTAGATTTCAGTAGTCAATGGATTTTTCAAAAATGGCACGTAAATAACAAACACAGTGTGTAAAATACAATTATTGAAAGTATTTCTTAAATAATTAGATATGCTAAAAGTAAATCATACAGGCTTATGCTATATCATACACTAAAATTAAATATAATTAAAAACTGAATGGAGGTATGGGATAGTGCATCAGAAAAAAACTCATAAAAAAGTGTTGAAAGCTGTCAGAAAATAAACTGATAAATTTGGTATGACACAAGAGGAAATAACCAGCCAAGAGCTCTCTAGTCAGGAAAAAAAAAGCTGTTTAAAAAATAGAAGGGGCAATCACCAGGTTCCAGATGCCACCAGGATGCTGGCCAGGCTTCCCTGGATTGAAGACCCCACCAATATGTCCTGGAGCTCAGCTTCCCCAGAGACACACTTTACTAGGGAAAGAGAGAGGCAGAGTGGGAGTATGGACCGACCAGTCAACGCCCATGTTCAGCGGGGAAGCAATTACAGAAGCCAGACTTTCTACCTTCTGCAACCCTCAAGGACCCTGGGTCCATGCTCCCAGGGGGCTAGAGAATGGGAAAGCTATCATGGGAGGGGGTGGGTTATGGAGATAGGGTGGTGGGAATTGTGTGGAGTTGTACCCCTCTTACCTTATGTTTTTGTTCATTAATCCTTTCTTAAATAAAAAATTAAAAAAAAATAGAAGGGAAATTAAGGCATGTTTGGGGAAGTCTATTACTAGACCTGCCTTAAGAAAACCACTAGACTCCTGCAAGTCTAAAAATAAAAAGACTTTGTACAGCAACTCAGTGTTGTGTATACACACATACAACACACACACACACACACACACACACACACACACACACACACACACAATGTTTGCAAAGGTAAATACATGGGCACATGGAACATTCTCACTGCACCTACCACCAAAATTCTATTATTATCACATTATAAATGACTCCTTCTATATAACCTTTCCATACTTTTAAATTTGCCTTTGACCAGCAATTTTTAAAGTTATATGATAATATTTTGAGATACATTTTTATTTTTTATGATTGTGAAAAACCAGACTACCATTTGACTATGTCATTTGACAGGGCAGATGAATGAAAGTGGGATTTCTAGAGTTTAAAGTATATAAGTCCTGTACTCTAAGACTGAGCTATCTTCTGGCCCTGGCTTATTTATTTATTTATTATTTATATATATATTTTCTTTTTTTTTTTCTTCCAGGGTTATTGCTGGGCTCGGCGCCTGCACCATGAATCCACTGCTACTGGAGGCCATTTTTCTCCCCTTTTTGTTGCCCTTGTTGTTGTAGCCTCCTTGTGGTTATTATCATTGCCATTGTTGATGTTGTTCGTTGTTGGATAGGACAGAGAGAAATGACGAGAGGACTGGAAGACAGATAGCGGGGAAAAAAAGATAAGACACCTGCAGACCTGCTTCACCACCTGTGAAGCGACTCCCCTGCAGGCGGGGAGCCGGGGGCTCGAACCGGGATCCTTACGCCGGTCCCTGCACTTTGTGCCACATGCGCTTAACCCACTGCGCCACTGCCCGCCCCTCCCTACTTATTTATTTAATTTTTGTTGTCACCAGGGCTTGACCATTCTGGGCTAAACTTATAGAAGAGAGAGATTCGACAGACAAAGAAAAATACAGAAAGGAGATAGGGAAAGATATAACATCACTAAAGTTTCCTCCAGAGAGGTAGGAGACATTCTAGAATCTGTGATGTATGCATGGCAAAGTAAGCACACTATTCAGGTGATCTATCTTCCTGACCCAACAACAGAATTTAACAACAAAAAAAAATGCTTACTGTTATGATTGGTTAGTTGTTGCAACTTCAATCTCCAAACAACTGACAAATAGCAGTATATAAAATTTGAATTCTGATTTCTATCAAAGTTTATTATTGACCAGCAATACACAGAGAGAATATGAACATTTTCAGTCTTGCTGATGTATAGATACATTTGAAATATGATAAGTATAACAAAGAGTGATCTTACATAAAGAAGAGGAAATAAACCACAAGTGAATATGTTTATACTTGGAGAGGTTCCTGATGGCCTTTGCAATGAAAAGTAAATGACAAGCACTTTTGCTCTTAGGAGTGTCATCTATTCTAATCAACTTGAATGAATAAATGCCAGCCTGGAAATTCTTTTTTTGAATACGTTCAAAATGTGAAATAATTTTGATAATTTGTATGAATTTTCACCTACTATACTTTATACCACCTTCCTGTAATTCCTCTAATAGCAGATTACTTAGTAACTGAAAATCTTGTCCCTGAAGTTCCCTGTATTACCTTGGCACTATGTGGCTTGTTTTACATAATTACACAATGTGAAAATTTAAGTAGATATCATTTCATAACTTTTCCAGCAACATAAAGCATCATTTTTTATGAAGGGCTGAATAAGCCATTTGAACTTTACAAATGAAGTGCAAAGCAAATTTTGACTGCTCACAAATCTTTGTGAACAGAGAGATGTGGTTTTTGGACAGACATTTCAGAACAAGTCGCACTCCAGGTTTTTAGCATCCCAAATATGTCTTCCAGATGCTTATTAAACATCGAGTACTTAATTTAATCTGATATTAGCCCATGTTTATCTTAATTCTCCTTATTAAGAAATTCTTAACCAAATATTCCAGATTTATTTCCTAGGGCCACCATTAACCAGAGCTGAGCAGTGGTCTGATAAAAAATAAATAAATAAATAAACTTAACTTACTTTTTTCTTTTTTTGTAGCAGAGATTTTAGTTTTACCTCTGAAACTATAGACTGTAGTAGTGCTGCTATATACTGAACTATTTACCTGGAATTCATTTATATTTATTTTTCATCAAAGAGAAGGACAAACAGAGAAAGAGAAGGGGGCCAGGTGGTTAAACTCACATACCTGTGCAAGAATCTGGGTTTGAGCCCCCAGATTTACACCTGCAGGGGTGGGGGTTTGTTTCACAAGTGGCGAAGTAGGTCTGCCGATGTCTATATTTCTCATTTTTTATTTTAGTGTTATTTTTCATTTATTATTGGATAGAGACAGAGATTCGAAGGAGAGGCAGAGATAGAGAGGGAGAGAGACAGACACCTGCAGCCCTGCTTTACCACTTGTGTAGCTATCCCCTTGCAGGTGGGGATCAGGGACTTAAACCTGGGTCCTTGTGCACTGTGATGTGTGTGCTTAGGCAGGTGTGCCACCACTTGGCTCTCTCTTTATTGCTCCTTCTATATCCCCCTCTCCTCTCTCAGTTTCTCTCTTTCCTATCCAATAAAATGAAAGAGAAAAAAAAAAAAGCTGCCAGGAGCAGTAGATTCCCAATTCAGCCCTAGCCATAACCCTGGAGGAAAAGAAGTAGGAAGGGAAGGAGGTAAAGAAAGAAATAGATTATAGATAGTAGATAGATAGATAGATAGATAGATAGATAGATAGATAGATAGATATACAGACAGACAGACAGACAGAGCATGTTGCTCAGCTCTGGCATAAAGTGGTTCCCAAGACTGAATCTGTCACCTTTATGGCTTCAGGCATGAAAATCTGGTGCATTAATTCTACACTATTTTCTGGACATCTGGATTGCATTTCTGAGCCTAATGATCTTGTTAAGCGAGATAACCAAAGCAAAGTGATTTTCAGGGTGATGAATATGTAGAGATCTTGTTCCATATTTTTCTTAACATGCTAATAAAGGTATCTAGGTGGATGGAGTAGCAAAGTTTTCCCATAGCATGAGAACAATTTAACTCTCCTCCTCTCGACACTTAACCCATACCTAAGTAGACTGATCAGATACCCATACCTAAGTAGACCCTAGATCAGATCAGATCAATGGGGTTTATAGTTAACGGTACTTATATAGTTTCCTCATAAAGGATCTATGCCCTGATCCAACTTTATAGTTAATGGCATTTATATACTTTCTCATATTTGGGAACTGCTCTCTGCCCTGATTCAGCTTTCTAGTCCTATTATCAACTCTGACGTCATCTTCACAGACAAACTTTTAGCCCATCTGCATGTTAGCTATTAGATTCAGGCAAAAATTAGTATAGTCATGAGCCCCTTGGAATATACCTAAAATAGACTTCCTGGCTCCTTCCAAAAAGAAGATCCCAAATTTTATCTGCTATATTATTACCTTTAAGTTCCTGATTATTAAACAATTTGTTCTACTTTATATCTTAATTCTTTTAAGCCAATAAACTGTATATGCTACCATGATGTCAACCTGACTTCTCTGGGCAAACAACCTCACCAGTGTGTCCTGGAACCCTATCTCCCCTATCCCAATGGGGAAAGATAGAAACAGGTTGGGGATACAAATCAACCTGTCAACATTCATGTTTAGTGGAGAAGTAATTACAGAAACTAGACCTTTTACCTTCTGTACCCCATGAAGATCTGTGGTCCATACTCTCAGAGGGATAAAGAATAGGAAAGCTTCCAATAGAGGTAAGAGGATAGGTAACTCTGGTGGTGAAAATTGTATGGAATTGTACTCCTCTTATCCCACAATTTTGTCAAAAATCATTTAAAAATAAAATATGTTATTGCAAACAGAATTTTATATAATTAACCATTTGTTGTTAAACTTGTCACTTCAGATAACATTGCAGGTAGATGAAAAAAGTATGAATTTACTGAACTCTTTGTTTAAATCACATAAAAGCTACCTATGTGGAAAATCTGCCTGTAAGCTTGATACAGACGTTTTTATATAATTCTCCTAGTGATTTAAATATTCTGTGTTTTGACTCCCAAGGGACCTAAATGACAATTAGTTTATTTATAAATGAAGGGCACACTGTTATTGGTGAATATGTATAAGGTTCTTGCATAATTGCAACTGAAGTATCCTATATTAGATACATGTCTCAAATGACCTAAGTCCTCTCGCTCAGTTACAGGGAGAAAACCATGCCCTCTGAATGAGAACACGGCCAAATTTAACTTTATGATGCTGCTTTTGATAAAATATGAAACCTGAGATAATGAAAGCAACAATGTTCAAGAGTTGTATGCTTCTCTGTTTGAAAATGAAAAGAAAACGTTCTCTACCTTAACTAACATAGAACACTTTCTTTCAGCCCAGCAGGCTAGGAAGTGACACAAGTGGCTAGAACACAGAACTTATAAGCATGAGATCCTGAGTTCAGTCTCCATCACTGCATGTGCCAGAGTTGATGCACATTTTCTTTCCTCTCTTTATCACAAATTATTAAAGAATACATAAATAAAAAATTTTAAAACTCAAAACAGTACAAGACATTCCAGTAAAGGAGAAGTTCTCTACATATAATTGTATTATTGTGTATTGGCACTTCATGATGTATGCTTCAGCAATATCTTCAGAGACAGAGGACCATCAGTAAAAATAAAATAAATTAAAGTAAATAAACTATCAAACTGCAAAGTTTGGTCTGATTACAACTTTTGCCTAATTTCATGTGTTGTGGCTCTAATGGCAATCTATTTTTTAAACAATCTTCCCTGTGCTATTTGGATCTTCTTTTTACATTAGTCATTCAGTGGTAATACTAAGTGGAACTTGAGTGACAGTCTCCTTATTCATTTCTTGGGTGTTACTTAAGGTTAGACTTCTGTGTGCTCAAATCAGAGGTGAATGTAGAGAAATTCATAAGCAGCACTATGGTTCAGTTTTCTAAGCTCTTTTCTTTCAGGATCTCTTTTAGGTTATTTTTTATTTCTTTAGGATTCACCTAGGCATAAAATAGGGGCTTGAGTTAATGTTTTGTTGAACTCCTAACATCACTGTGACTATGAATAGAATAAAATATCTGGAGGAGAAAAATAGAGAAAACAAGACAAAAAACAAGGCGAGTTCACCACACCTTCTTGGGAATACACCAAAGCTTTCCTTAATTTACAATTTTGTATGAAAACAGTAGAAGCTATAATTACTGTTAACTATTAAAGCCCTTAATTCTATGCCTCAAACCAAAGTTAGAGTATTTCTATTGAATTATTATAATATTCATTTAGAATTAATATTTTTCTTTTAGGTTGAAAACTTCTCTGAGACTGGGTTAGTGGATACCATACAGATTAATATGAAACCTAATCTCACTGTCATTTCAGTGATACTTTATATTTTTATCATCTAAAATTCCAGGTCCAGATGGCTATACTAGTGAAAGAAGAATATTAGTTATTCAAAGAACTAACATTCATCCTCCTCAAACTCTTCCAGGAAACAGAAGAGGGTACACTTCCAAACACATTTGTCAGGGAAGCCTGGGATACTTACATAAGTATGATGGGCCTAGACCTCTAACAGATCCATCCTCCACCACTGCTGGTCATCTACATCAGGAACAACATCATGGACCCACTTGTGGGGCCCTATATTATTACCTTGCCCTTTCAAGGATGCTGGGTCAGTATACTCTGCCACTTGAGGATAACTGGTCCTGAAATGAGTGCATCCTTTGAATGTTCCTAGCTATGACCACAAAATGTGAGCTCATATCTACAGGGATGCAGAAGTTACTCAGGCTCCTGCATTGAATATGGGCCCCAGATCAGATCAATGAGGTTTACAGTTAATGGTATTTATATACTTTTCCCAGATTTGGGAGATTCTCTCATCCTTGATCCAGCTTTCTAGTCCTATTCTCAACTCTGACACCATCTCCCCAGAAAATACCTTTAGATCACCTGCATGTTTTAGCTATCATGCTCAGGCAAAAATTAGTAAAGTCATGGGCCCCTTAGAATGGAGACCCCAAATCTCATCTGCTATATTCGTATCTTTAAGTTCCTGATTACTAAACAATTTGTTTGGTTTTATATCTTACTACTTTTCAGCCACCATGTTGCATTTGCTACTATGACACCAACCTGACCTTCCCTGGGCAGATGACCTCACCAATGTGTCCTGAAACATCACCTCTACAGAGCTCTGCCCCACTAGGAAAAGATAGAGACGAGCTGAGAGTGTGCACCAACCTGCCAATGCCCATGTCCAGTGGGGAACCAATTACAGAAACCAGACCTTCCACCTTCTGCACCCCATAATGATCCTGGGTCCATACTCCCAGAGGGATAAAGAATAGGAAAATTTCCAAAGGAGGGGGTGGGATGCAGAACTCTGATGGTGGGAAATTATACCCTTTATCCATGGACTTGTCAATCATAATTAAATCAATAAAAATAATTACTTACATATTCCCAGATAATTTTGATTTGGGAGATATTTTCAATATGAGTGAGGGAGGAACCACTTTAAAAATTTTATGACATTGGCTAGGGAGGAGGCTCAATGGAGTTCAAGTTTTGCAGGCCTAGGACTTTGGGTTTGACCTTGGACACTGGATTTGCCTGACTAGTATGCTTATCTATTTTATAAGATAAACGATAAATAAATCTTAAAAAGAATTGTCTTTCCATTGTATCAAAAGCAACTACTTATTTGCATTTATTGGTGTATTTAAAATATTAATGGCATAAACAGATGCATCCTCATTGTCAGTGTTACTCTTAAATATGTATATATTTCCTTAAAAGTAGACAGAGGAAACTGTCATATATATTTGAAAGAAACAGAAGGATTTGTTGTTTAAAAATTACCCTTAAGTATATATAGACACATTTTCTGTAGCACTATTTCCAATAATGCATTGCTTTAATTTTAGGTATTTATTCCAAGGACATGTTATTAGTATGAAATAATCACTGGAAGGCCAATGATTTGTCAGAATGACTTTCGCAACTATCAGAATAGATTTATAAGAAACAAAGGAATTCAGGGTTAGGTAAGTTTTCTAGGGAATAGGGAGTAAAAAGTGACATCCCAGGAGCCAATTGGGCCTTTCTAATTTTCAAAAACACTATTCTAAAACATTGCAGTAAATGGGAAAGAAGATACCAACAATAAATACCAGTTAATTCTCTGATCTGTTTAGGACCATTACAAAATGTCAGAAAATGCCCACCAAGTCAAGCTGACACAGTACTTGCCAAGTAAATGTAAAACAGAATTGGGGCATGCTGGTGGTGCATGCACCTGGTTGAGCACATATTTCAATTCACAAGAACCCAGTTAGAGCCCCCTGTGCTTGCCTGCAGGGCACAAACGTTGTGAGTGGTGAAGCAATGTTTCAGGCCTCTCCCTCTCTCTGTTCTCTTTCTCTCTCCTTCCCACCCCCAAACCTTTCCCTTTAGATATTTGGCTGTCTTTATCCACTAAATAAAAATAATAAAAAATGAAAAGTATCAACTTATGCATGTTATTTATTAAGATAAATAAGGCATTTAACAGTGAGATGGATTCCTCCTCTCCAAGATACCACTACTGCAACTGGCCCCAAGCCCCCAAATAGTGTTTTTTCATAAGTCATCATGCTGAAGAGTAGATGCTGGAAACATACACATGAAGCATAAAATTATGTTACAGATTGTTTTACTGAGTCAGCAAACTGTTGTGAATTTACAGCCAGCTTAAAAAGGATTAAACCCATCCATTAGTCTGCAACAGAAGACCTCTAATCACTAAGGAATGTCTGTATTGGCAGTACACGTTTGAAAACTGTCACTAAATAGCACTATCTTGGCAGCAGCCTGTCAAAGGACACACATATTGACTAGGAATTAGGAACTGTCATCGAACCCACCACAGCAACTTTTATCAAATGCTAGAAAGGTATGGATGGAAAATTGTGCAACATTATCATTCTTATATGTGACAACAGGATCACTTATAAAATATTTAAAACACTCAAAATAAGTTCTTTGTTCCTAACTGTGGATGATGAAACAAGGAGAACATGACCATTTTAATGAGGGTCAATCAAATTTGCCTGCATTTCCACTTCTGTAGTCAATTTAATCTGGAGATCTGTTAATGTTAGGCTCAGCCTAACATACAATTCCAGTTTACATTACAGAATTCTCTTTCGGGAGTCTAGCAGCAGCGCAGCAGATTAAGCAGAAGTGACTCAAAGCTCAAGGGCCGACATAAGGATCCCTGTTCAAGCCACCCGGCTCCCCACCTTCAAGGGAGTCACTTCACAGGCAGTGAAGCAGGTCTGCAGGTGTCTATCTCTCCCCCTCTCTGTCTTCCAGTCCTCTCGTCATTTCTCTCTGTCCCATCCAACAACAATGACATCAATTACAACAACAATAATAACTACAACAATAAAACAAGAGAAACAAAAGGGAATAAATAAATAAAATAAATTATATAAAAAAAGAATTCTCTTTTAAGACCTAGATATATGGATCAGAAGATTGGTGATGTACTTTTTACCTATGAGAAGTTTGTTAGAGTGAATCAGCAAGCACATGAGAGTTGACAAAATTGTTCAGTCATGCAACAATGTCTAAGTCTAGTTTAACAGTTCAAGATACACCTTCACCTGGAACACCATATTTATAACTCTGAATTCCATATTATTTCCAACTAGAAAGTAATCAATCTTCTGGTATTCAAACTGTATCAAAAAGATGGATGGCCTACTCAGGAGGATATGTCTGATTCACTCTAACTTTCTATATGCTTCTTCTCAAAGGATTTTGAGTTAACTATGGTCTTACGCCATATTACTGTGGGGATTAAGTGTTGTGTGGCTTTCTGCCTATGTCAAATTAGCTTATCCACTATGTGAGAAACTAAGGTTATATATTACTTCAGGTGAGTCCTTCAGATAGTGGCAGATATAAAGAAGCTATGGGATATATATATATATATATATATATATATATATATATATGTATACATATATATACATATATATATGCTCTGAAATTTAAAAAAAAAGATGATATTGTAGAATTCAGAATAAAATGGATAGAACTGGATGTGATTATCCTAAGTGAGATACAAGGTGAAGGACAGCTATGGGATGGTTTTAATAGTATGTGGATATGGATGGCCAATGTATGTGAATAGGCAAAAAAACAAAACAAACAAACAAACAAAAAACAACTATATCTTGGACTAGGACTTAGTTGTGAGACCTAAGTAGAGGGGGCACAGAACTTGCATGCACCTTGTGTAGGTGTGGAATTATACTTCTGAGAGCATATAAATTCTGTGCCACATGGACCACAATGGTATTCTCTTTCTTAATCTTTGCCTCATATAAAACACATTCCCTATCTCATAGGAAACTAAATAAATCATTAAAATCTTGAGCCTGGTTCCTCTAAATGACCCATCAACAAATGCTAACAACAACAGTGCTAGTCCCATGAGTACTTGTGAATAACAAAATTTAATTTGTCATTGACGTATATTCATGTAATAGAGAAAATGATTATACTTTAAATCAACAAATATCCTTTTCTTATTGCATAATTTGTATTAATACCATATTCTTCACTCAATTCTATTTTGTTATAACAGTATGTAATGCATTTCATTAAGTTAGAGCGTGCTGGCATTAATGTAACGGCTGATGGCATCTCTAATCTGAAATTCCTGCAGAGTTCATTTTATGGAGGCATTTTCCTTAGCAACCAAAACAATGCTCCACATGATATGTGGGATAGTGTTTTTCTTCAGTCAAGAATTTATTCCCTTGGCTTAGTAGATATTTTATTGTCTATGAAAGTATTAAACAAAACAGTACCTTGCCATTTCTCCCCAGGAAATAACTCTAAATTGTTCTTAATTGTACAAGACAGCTTCCAAAATCCTAGTGTTAATTGGGTGAATAGTAAACAGAAGATATTACAAGCAGATGTGACTGGTAATTTCATATGTGTAATAGCTGGATATTCATTGTTTTTAAAAGGAATACTTTATAATTCTAAGAATCATTAGAATGGATAAAATAAACTAGCATTTATATTCATAGGATTTATATTATATTATCAGTTTCTGGTACATATTTCATGAGAATTTAACAAGTTATCAGAATCATTATTCTTTGTGGAGCAAGTTTCAGAATGATTCTAAGTTTTACAGTGCTGAGGCTAGGTTTCTGTGACACCATGTAATATAGCATCATCCACCAGTAACTTCTCAGAAAAATATTTATGGAGATGTGAAAATAGCTCCAGTATATTTCTGTGATGTGCTTATTATACTTACCTGAGAACTTTCTAAAATATGAAGAACTTTTACTGGGAAAAATGCACAATATTAGAATGGATTTTGAATCTTTTTTGGCAAGCATAAAATTCTATGGCCATTTCAGTTTCTTTAGTCTCTGCTTCAGTAAAGAAAATGAGAAAGAGACTGTACAACTGAGTAGACAGTTTTTCTTCTTAATAGAAACTATGAAAGTCTGTGTTATTAAGACATTTAAAACTGTCTGGAGAAACATTTATTTACAAACATTTATTATATGTAAGACTAGAACAGACTAGGCTTGAAAACACCACAAATTTAAAAGAAGCATTTCCCTGTCTTCCTAAACCATATAGATATGTAAAACAAGAAACAGTGATCTATAATAAAAGAAATTAGTGATGCAGGTACTTCAGGAAATAAGAGAATGGATAGAGCTGTTTTTTTTAATGTACAAAGAAGCTTTTTTATATCAAAGTCAGAGATTATTGCTTTTTTATTGCTATTCAAGGTTTTCTTATAGGTTGCTAAAATTTGTAGAAAACTAAGAGAAAAAATATACTTATGTGGTGGATATATGTGCGAAGTAATTTTATAATTATTTGATATTCAGAGTATATTTATATTTATTGACACAGTTGAATAAGTATATACTCACTTGGTAGTTTAAAAGTTTCAACATAGGGAGTCGGGTGGTAGCGCAGCGGGTTAAGCGCAGGTGGTGCAAAGCTCAAGGACCGGCATAAGGATCCCGGTTTGAGCCCCTGGCTCTCCATCTGCAGGGGAGTCACTTCACAAGCGGTGAAGCAGGTCTGCAGGTGTCTGTCTTTCTCTCCCCCTCTCTGTCTTTCCCTCCTCTCTCCATTTCTCTCTGTCCTATTGAACAACGACAGCATCAATAACAACAACAATAATAACTACAACAATTAGGGCAACAAAAGGAAAGAAATACATAAAAACATCCTGTTTTCCACCATTTAATCCCCACTGGTTTGAGCATTTTTTTCCTTCTCCTCACCCCCTATCCTACGTACATCCTCTTCAGACCTGACACTTGCGCCTCAGGAGATATATGGGACAGGATTGTGATTAGAGATAGATAGCTGCATTCCTCATCAATAAAGATTGAACTGCATTCCCGTGAAGCTAGACAGACACCACTTTACACCTCACCTTTGAGAAAGTTATATATTAGAAAGGACAATAAACAACAATTGCTGGAGGATAGGGAAAGAGGGACAATTCTACGCTGCTGGTGGGAATGTAAATTGGTCCAACCTCTGTGGAAAAACAGTCATGAAATTTCTTTTTTCTTTCTTTACCACTCCTGTCACCAAAGGTCTGTGTCCCCATCCCCACCCTCATAGACAAACACTATAGTTCTTCCATGGTCTTGGATATAGGTTTGACCTTTTTTCCCCTGCATTTGCCTACTCAGTTGTCCATATTCCACATATGAGTGAAACCATTCTGTAGTTGTCCTTCATCTCTTTACTTGCTTCACTATGCATAATCATCTCCAATTCCATCAACTTTATCTGAAAGGACACAATATCATATTTTTTTATTGCTGAGTAATACTCTGTTGAATATATGTCCAGTCATCTTTCAAAGGGCATTTTGGTTGTTTCTAGGTTTTTGTTATTGTGAATAAAACTGAAATAAACACGGGGGTGCATATATCCCTTCAAATCAATGTTATTTTCTCTTTTGGTTGTATGCCTTGTAGTGGACTTGCTGGGCCATATGTCACTTCTATTTGTATATGTTTAAGGATTCTCCATACTGTTTTCATAGTCATTGTACCAGTTTGCAGTCCCACCAGCAATGTAGTAGAGTTCCTCTCCACGTCCTCGCCAATACTTTTTTCCTCACAAGTGTGAGGTGGAATCTCAGTGTGGTTTTGATTTGCATTTCTCTGATGATGAATGGGTTGGAACATTTCTGCATCTGTCTTTAGGCCATGTGCATCTATTCTTTAGAGGCTGGTCTATTCATATCTTCTGCCCACTTTATAATTGGGTTGTCCTTTTTCTTTTTGTTAAGCTGAGTTCTTTATAGATGTTTGATATCAACCACTTGTTTTAAGTGTACAGTGCTAGTATTTTTTCCCATTTGCTGGATTTACTGTTTATTTTTATGAAATTATTTTTGACATTTAACTTTTTAATTTAATATAGTTCAATGTGTTCAATCTTGTTTTTGTTTTCCTTGCCCATGGGGTAGAGTCTCCAAATATGTCTTTAATGTTAAGGTTCTGTAGTGTTTTACCAATGTATTCTTATATGTATTTTATAGTTTCAGGTTTAATATTTGTAATTTTGATCCATTTTGAATTAATTTTGGTCTAGGGTGTTAAGTGCTGGTTAGTTTTTCTTTTCTGTATGTGGCTGTCCAATTCACCCAACACCATTTGTTAAAGAGGGTTTATTTTCCTCATTGGACAGTTTTGGCCTCTTTATCATATATATAATGTGCCTGTACACTTGGGGGCTTAGTTCTGGGCTCTCTATCCTGTTACATTGGTCAATATGTCCATTTCTGATTCAAGACCACACTGTTTTAATTATTATTGCTTTGTAATATAAACTGAAGTAAGGAATTGTGATGCTTCCATTCTCCTTTTTCCTCAGGAGAGATTTTGTTACTCATGGTTTTTTATAGTTCTTTACAAATTTTTGGATAAGTGGTTCAATTTCCTTGAAATATGTCATTTTGGGATTTTAATAGGAATTGCATTGAATCCATAGACTGCTTTTGGCAGTTTTGTCAATTTAATGATATTTAGTCTTCCAATATATGCACAGGGGATATTCCTCAATTTCTTTGTGTCATCCTTTTTTTTTCTCTACAGGGTGGATTAATGATTTACAGTCAACAGTAAAATACAATAGTCTATACACGTGTAACATTTCTCAGTTTTCCACATAATAATTCAATTGCCTCTAGGTCCTTCTCTGCCATCATGTTCCAGATCCTAAACTCCATCCTCTTTTACTTTGGTGCAATATAAAATCTCCTATTTCTCTTAACAATGTCTTCTAGTTTTTGTTGAAAAGGTCCTTCATCTCCTTTGTTAGATTTATTCCTTGATATTTTATCTTTTTGGATTCAATTGTAAATGGGATTGCTTCCTTGAGTTCCTTTTCCTCTGGCCTATCTTTTATATAAAGAAATCCCACAGATTTGTGGGGATTAATTTTGTAACCTGCTACTTTACTGAATGTATTGATTTTTGGGGAGGTTAAGAACACGTAAAATGGATCTACCCTATGATCCAATCATTTCTCTTTTGGGTATTTGCCAAAAGGGAACAAAAACCACCTATCAGAAAAGATCTATGTGTGCCTATTTTCATAGTGTCACAATTCAAAATAACTAGCCAGCTGTCCAAGGACATATGAATGGCTAAGAAAATGGTGATATATATGCAATGGAGTATTACTCAGATGTTAAAAGTGATGAAATTATATCCTTTATTTCATCTTGGATAGAATTGAGGACTCCATATTAAATGAGATAAGCTGAAAAGAGGACAGGAGCAGAATTATTTCGTTTGTAGATGAAACTTCAGAAATAAGGACAGAGAGAAAATATAAAGTGAAATTTGGACTGAATATAATCTATTGCACCAAAGCAAAGAACACTAGGGAAGGAGTAGGAGGGAGGGAATGAACAGAACCTTGAGGTCCTGGTGCATGATGATGGAAAGGACTTGTTATGTTGCAGAGAAATTGCATGAGGAGATGAGAATATGTCCCCATATATATCAAAAACTGTACTATAAACCATGAACTCCACAATAAAATGGGAAAAAAATGACAATAAGAAATTCAAAACTGAGACAAGCTATTTTCCTCAAGACTCTTTTTTAAAAAACATATGCTCATATTTGAACATAGTTTGATACTTATACTTTGATCTTTCTTTCCCTTTCTTTTATATATATATTTTAAATTTTATTATCTTTATTGGATAGACAGTCAGAAATTTAGAAGGGAGGGGGGAATAGAGAGGAAGAGAGACAGAGAGACACCTGCGGGACTGCTTCAACTCTGGCAAATCTTTCCCCCTGCAGGTGGGGATTGGAGGCTCAAATCTGGGTTCTCATGCACCGTGACATGTGCACTCAACCAGGTGCACCACCACCCAGCCCCCTTTTCTTTCCATTTCTATCTTGGGAAACAAGCTTCAAACTTGATCCACAAACCATTTTAATTTATAAAAACTTCCCCAAGCCAGCCAGATAAGGGCAATACTTGTATTCAGTGAGGAGACATTGTTAATTTATCAAGAGACACTTTTTGTTGGCACATTCTAATCCATATACATTCAATTTTTTTTTGCATAATAAGAAGTATTAAGAACATAGAAAAGTAAGTAAACATTAACAAGAAAGAAAAGGGGGCTGGATGGTGGTTCACTTAGCTCATATGTTACAAAGCACAAGGACCCAAGTTCAAGCCCCTAGTCCCTACCTGCAAGGGGAAAGCTTCACAAGTGGTTAAGTAGTGTTGCAGGTCTCTCTCTGTCTCCCCTTCCTCTCAATTCTGTATGTCTCTATACAATGCACAAATAAATATAATAAAATTTTTTTTAAAAAGAACATAGTAAACTAAGGAAAAATTATTGCACTGAGGCATGGTATAGTAAACTCACATACCTCTGAATCAAACAAAAGTTTTGGGGAAGTTATTTGACTCTGTTTTAAAAATTCAATGAATGTGCTGAGTATTAAATTTTTATGTAAGCATGGGATGATTCAGTCAGTGCTGTGGAAGACCTGGATATTACCTATAGGACTTAAGTAGAGATATTAAAAGTATCTGGATATATAAAACTTAACAGAAACAAAAACTCATCTTGCTGATAATTATAAAATCAGTGATATTCATAATATAATTCAGTAAAAGGCACTGGAATTTATAGAAAGCAAATATCCGAAGTATCTGACTGATACTATCAAAATCCATAAATACATCTATTTTTCCATAGGTAAACATATAGTTAGGGTAGCCAGATATCCCAATTCAATTTGTTTCTTTATATTGCCAAAACTCATATTTAAGTTATCACTTTGTAAGAGACTACTGATAGTAAGTAACCTTTAAATATAAAGCAAACTTATAATAGTTGCCCAAACAAAACATCTTTCACAATCTCATTTCTCTCCAAAGTAGTTAGCTCACTTTTTTATCACAACTAACTAGTATATTTTTCTAGACATAGTGAGCATAGTCCTACCATATTACTAACATGCTTGTTATGTTGACTAAAAAGCTCTTTTTTAGAGTTCATAAAAATCTTTACTTTTCAGGTCTCATCTTGAGACTGTATTCATCTTTCTTGTTAATGAGTTAGATTTTTCACTATTCAGATTTACACATTTCATCTCTGGTAATTTAGCTTTCTTACTGCTTACCTGCTTTTTGAACTCTACTTTGAAATACAGGGCACAGAAAGCTCTGAATACTCACATAGCCAAAAACTGATCAAAGAAACTTGACACTTATCAGCAACCCAGTGACCCACTTGGGCTTCCAGCCCAGTAACGTTCCTCTTACAGAAACCTTCCTTCTTTCTTTTTTAAATTTTATTTATTAAAGGGAAACACTGACAAAACCATAGGATAAGGGGGGTACAACTCCACCCAATTCCCACCACCAGAACTCTATATCCCATCCCCTCCCTTGATAGCTTTTCTATTCTTTAACCCTCTGGGAGTATGGACCCAAGGTCATTGTGGGATACAGAAAGTGGAAGGCCTGGCTTCTGTGATTGCTTCCCTGCTGAACATGGGCGTTGACAGGTCGATCCATACTCTCAGCCTGCCTCTTACAGAAACTTTCTACCTAGATTTGTAGTAAGTATCTAATAGTTGTGATTTTTTTAACATTATACAAATACAGTCTGTAGTGTGTGATTCATTTCTTCATCTTAGCATTAAATTTTCTAGTTTTGATGATGTTATTGAGATATGTATTTCTTATTTTTTTAATTTTTTATCTTTATTTGCTGGATAGAGAGAGTCAGAAATTGAGAGGGAAGGGGTGATAGAGAGGGAGAGAGACAGAGAGACATCTGCAGCACTACTTCACCACTTGTGAAGCTTTCCCCCTGCAGGTGGGGACCAGGGATTCGAACCTGGATCCTTTTGCTCTGTAACATCCGCACTCAACCAGGTGCACCACCACCTAGCCCCATATTTCTTAATATTCCACGTAACACTATATAGCCCCACCTAGGTCCTCCTCCAGTATCATGTCCACAACCTGAATACCCCACTCTTCTGCCCCAGGGTCCTTTACTTTGGTGCAATACACCAATTCAATCCAAGTTATATTTTGTGTTTTTACTTCAGTTATTATTTTCAACCTCTGTCTATGAGTAGGGGATCATTCCATACTCATCCTTCTCCATGATTCCTTCAAGTTCCAACTAAGATTAGGGGGAGAGAGTGAACTCACAATTTTTAACAGCTGAGCAGTATTCCACAACTCACTCAGCCACTCATCTGTTTTAGGACACCTAGGTTTTGGCTATTATAATTTGTGCTGCTATGAACACAGGTATACACAGATCTTTCTGGATAAGTATGTTTGGTTTCTTGGGATATATCCCCAGGAGAGGAATTTCAGGGTCACAGGGTAGGTCCACTTCTAGGCTTCTGAGAGTTCTCCAGACTGTTCTCCACAGGAGTTGGGCCAATTTACATTCCAAAGTACTGCTGGAGGGTTGCTTTGTCCCCACAACCTCTCCAGCATTTGTTGCTACTCTCCTTTCTAATTTATGACATCCTCAAAAAGCTGAGTACTCTCTCTTTGTTGCCTTAATTTGCATTTATCTGACAATCAGTGACTTGGAGTAACTTTCCATATGTCTGTTGGCCTTATGTATCTCTTCTTTGGTAAATATTCTGCTCATATCCTCTCTCCCCATTTTTTGATGTATTTTATTGCTGAGTTTTGTCATCTCTTTATATATTTTGTTATTAGCTTTTTGTCTGATGTATGGCGTGTAAAGATCTCTCATTCTATAAGGAGTCTCTTTGTTTGGATGGTGGCTACTTTTCCTGTGCAGAAGCTTTTTAATTTGATGTAGCTCCATTGTTTTATTTTTGTTTTAGTCTTCTTTGCAACTGGATTTTTATCATTGAATATACCTATAAAATTTAAATAGAAAGAGTTCAACCAATATTTTTTTCTAAGTATTTGATAGTTTCTGGTCTAACACCCAATTCCTTAATCTATTTAGAATTTATTTTTGTTTCTGGTGAAAATAGTAGTTCAGTTGTATTCTTCTGCATGTTTCAACTCAATTTTCCCAACACCGTTTGTTCAAGAGACTCATTTCCCCATTTAAGAGTTTGGGCATCTTTGTTGTAGATTAGAGGTCCATAGGTGTGGGAGCTTATTTCTGGGCTCTCAATACTATTCCACTGGTAAATGTGTCCATTTTTGTTCCTGTACCAGGCAGTTTTGATTACAATGGCCCTATAATACAATTTGAGATCTGGGAGTATGTAATGCCTCCAGTTCTGTTATTTCTTCTCAAGATTGTTTTGGCAATTCTAGGTATTTTCTGGTTCCAGATAAACATTTGTAGTCTTTGTTCTATTCTAAAAGAAAGGGGTAGGACTTTGATGGGGATTGCATTAATTTGGCAGTGGCTCTATGTAGAATATTATTTTGATGATGCTAATTTTTCCAATCCATAAACATGGAATTTCTTTTCACATCTTTGTATCTTTTTCTATTTCCTTGAATAGTACTTCATAATTTTCAGTATGCACATTTTTCACTTCTTTTGTTAGGTTTATTCCTAGATTTTTTTTTTGTTTCTGTTGTAATAATTTATAGGACTGATTTCTGAATTTCTTCTTCTCATCTTTCTCCTCCTCCTCCTCTCCCTTTTTCTCTCCCTCCTCTTTCTCCTCCTTATTTATATTTCCCTAAAGGAATGCCATCAACTTCTGTGTGTTAATTTTGTAGCCTGATACCTCACTATATTGCCAGATATTTTCTAGTAGCTTTATGCTGGATTTTGTGTTTTCTATGTATACAATCCTCTCTAAATTATGAAAATTTAAATTCTTCTCTTCCAATCTGTATCCCTTTAATTCCTTTCTCTTGCCTGACTTCTATGTCAAGTGCCACACCTGTCTGGCCAGATAGGCAGGCCACGACCGCGGTGTGACAAAACAGTGCGGGTGACCTGGTTAGGGAACCGGACAGGGGCCTTACAAGCTCCTGTACGGTAGACCGTACCCAAGATAGGTGGTGGACAGAAGCCTGGATATTTGTGTGGACAGATCCCTGGGTCTCCCGGTTGGCGGAAAGGCCTTGGAGGGCTAGGTGGACTTGGTTTCGCTTCTGAAAGCTTACTGTTGTTGTTTATCATGCTTTATGCAGGCCACCCAGGGAATGTCCAGGAGACTCCGGAGACGCTTACAGTGCAACCCCCCAAGTCTAGTCTGGACATTCCAGACGAGACCCCACTGGATGAAAAGCCCCTTACAACAGTAAATCCCAGCACTTCAAGCCCCAATGACTTGGCTATCCAGGTTGAGCAAGGACTGAGCACTATTCTCAGAAATATTACATTCAATCATACAGACAATGGTCCTTTAGCTTTCCCAGGAAACATGTTACATAGCAACCCTGAAATGCACCTGCATATTGTCTTAGGTAGGTTACAGGAAAGTGAGCTTGGCTTAAGGATCAGAGCAAGGCGCCGTGTTCCCACTAGTGCCCCCCCCCTATTCTGGGTATTAAGGTCCAGTGCTTGGAAGGAGAAAGAATAGCCCTTTGGATAAATGAGAGCAGTGAAAGCATTTAGTTCTTACTGATAAATTGACTTTTGTCTGAAACCAAAGGGATGTGGTTAATAACCCATGAAAGAACAGTATGGCTGTGCTTTCGTTTTGTTGGTAGTTGTATGCCTTCAGTTCCTCCTGTCTGTGTTACTTATAAAAAATGTACCCTGCGTACTTTGTGGTCAACTGACTTGGCCAGCTTTTGATTTATGCTTCTTTGTTATGCTATTATAAAAAGAATCTCTATATCAGTAAAAGATCGCAGCAGCATTGAAACTCATGTGTCTCAGTGTTGTCTGTCGCGCCGAATCCACCTCCCACCTATAAGTCTCATTCTCCCTGGATCGGCCTGCTGAGCCCCCAGTTGGGTGGTCGGCGGCAGTCAAGAATTCCCAACACTATAGTAAATAATAATGGTGATAGTGGGCAGCCTAGTCTAGTACCTGATCTGAGGGGTAATGCTTTCAATATCTTACCATTGATTATAATTTTGGCTGTAAGTTTGCTGTATAGGGACTCCACTAGGTTATTAAATTTCTTTTTTCATCTAGCTCCATTTTTAATTTTTGAATTGTAGGCATATTTGTTTCTAGCTTGTGTTTTCTTTTCTTTTTGGGGGGTGGGTGGGTGGGTTCTGTTTTGCTTAGTTTCTGCAGTTTCTTTTTAGTATGACCATTATATTTGGTCTGTTATGAAATGTCCACAGGTTTCCTGTGTGATACTGTTAATATATGGTGTGTGTTGGTTTCTGGTTGGTTAGTTCCTATATCCCTGAAACTATTGACTAAAGTCTAATATCTGGGCCTAATAACTACTGTAGAGCCTCTTGTGTCAAACTGAAGAAAGAAATAGGTGATTGGGACAGAAAGATTGTGTCTTCTTATGCTTTTACAGTCTTGAAGAGTTCTTCCTTCATTACTTTTTAACCCACTGATCACACTTGATGGATTGACTTGTGCCTAATTAAGTTACTTTAAGAGTTCACAGCTGTAAATTTTAACAGTTATTTTTGTTTCACCTCAATTCCCGAGGTGAAACAAGTTGGCAATTGTTCTTCTTGTGCTGCTGGCAATTGGTTGTGATTTATTTTCCCTGTGGGATGTGAGAGCCTGAGCCAATCAATATTATTTAACTATAAGTAGATTTTTTTTAACTTAATCACTCACTAATAATTAAGAAATAAAACAGAGATAAGGGAAGAAAGAAAGGAGAAGAACAGTAAGAAAGTTAACAGAAAACTAAAAGAAAAACAAAGACTCAGAAAGGGAAA
The DNA here is from genome assembly GCF_950295315.1 of Erinaceus europaeus. Classification (NCBI taxonomy): domain Eukaryota; kingdom Metazoa; phylum Chordata; class Mammalia; order Eulipotyphla; family Erinaceidae; genus Erinaceus; species Erinaceus europaeus. Next base: position 166,906,616 of record NC_080162.1, on the reverse strand, counting down.
CATTTTGGTCACACAAATTGAGGTTAGAACCCAAAATTCTTTCCCATATTATAGTCACTAAATCTAGGTTCTTCCAAGCATTGGATTGATAACCAGTAGTGTGGGGAAAATCTTGTTTGTAGTTTGTTGAGTTTTCAGGTGATTTTTCATTGTTTTTCCTAGTTCATCAAGATAGTGTTATGAAAAGGCTTCTATTCTGTGGCCTCACCTCTGGACTAAACTGTAAATTTCAACAGTTTTTCTTTTACTTCAGTCCCTGAGGTGAAGCATGGTAGTTGTTAATCCCTTGTTATCAATTTCAGTTATTTCATTCTTATGCTATAGAATATTTGATTGCATAAATATATCAAAATCCATTACTCATTTCTATTTTTAGATGTGATCTGTGTAGCTGAACATTTTAAGCTATTATTAATAGTGCTACTATGGAAATTCAGTTCTTTTCATTTTTTAAACAAATGAAAGGAATATTTTGTATATACACAAGAGAGAAATTGCTCTGTCATAAGGGCTATATATCAGTTCAGTTGTAGGAAACATGGCCAGTTGTTTTCCAAAGAGGTAGAACTAAATGCCACTCATGCCTACTTTGTATTGTAATTGTTTGCTCAATAGCTGGTTCTGGCTTATAATGTTGGTTTAGCTATTCTTTGCATGCTACAGATTCAAACTGCATTTGCCATACAGTTGAATCTTTTAGTTCTCTTTTAATATATGTCATTTAGATATTCTCTGTTCTTATTGTCTATGCAACTCATTTTTTTTTTCTTTTATTGTTGCTAGGTCTTTGCCACCCTGGAAAGAGAAAGCCTACAGCACTGAATCTTCCTCCAACACAGCCAAAGCAGAGTACCACTAAGCTCTAGGTGACACCTCTCTTATGCAAATTCTGTACAACTGCAAACCTCCTTAACCCAACCTATTCAGTTCTTTCATCTCTATTTCTTTCTTTTGGGATTGAAGTCTTTTTAAACTTATGATTTATAAATTACTATATTTTGTTAATTATAGATATACACAGATAAAAATTAATTGTACTAAAGCAAAAACTTACAACGAGAAAATTATCTTTGCAATTCTACATCCTTTTTCTTCCAGAGGCAAGAACTTTTGACTCTGGTAGTTTTTATTCACTTTGAAAAACACATTTCTAAAGAGCATGTGAGTTCATGAGTGATAGTTTTTTTTCTTTAGTCTCTGTGGCAACATAGTGCTACTCTTCAAAATTTATTTTTATTTATTTCATATGAGAGAGATGAAGATAGTAAAAGAGAAAGAGAAATAAGTTCACCATTGTGGTACATTTAGAATTAGGTAAGAGCCAGGAATCTTAGGCATGAAAGCCTTGTGCCTTAGCACGTGAACTATTCCCCCAGGCACTATGGTGCTATTCTTTTAAAATAATGTTCTAAAATGGCAAAATATATTTTCAGGATAAGTGTTAGGAGTACATGCTTAATGAACCACCTGGAATAAAGCATAACTACTTTCATATCTTTTTTTTTTTTTTTTTTTTACCAGAGCACTGCTTAGCTCTGGTTTATGGTGGTGTCAGGGATTGAACCTGGGACTTTGGAGCCTCAGGCAAGAGAGTCTCTTTGCATAATCATTATGCTATCTACCCTTGCCTTGGGTGCACTTTCATTATACAAGTTTAAGCTTATATTTGGATATGATATATTTGTAACATACATTCTCTAAGTTGCTGGAAATTAGGCCTAGAGATCTCCTATGGCTATGAGTTATACATTTACATATTTACTCAATTCAGAATAATCTACATTCATAAAGATATATAATAGTGAGAGACTTGAGATCATTTATATTACTTATACACAAAATAATAATATTTGTGTCAATATATTGCTTATTTTAACATGTTATACTTTTTGCATAAACACACTGATACCTACATTTGTCAAATAGACCCTTATTACTATAACCTGTATGATTAAAGATTGTTATACTCAGTTAATATATTATTCATTTTTAAATTGTTTATTGTTGCTATACCTAGTCATGTCAGGCTTTATTTATTATATCCTGTTATATAATTATAATTGCTATTAGAATACTACATATTATATTTGCTGTGAATATAAATATTATAATTGCTATGAATTATTGCTATTATAATACTATCATATTTAAAAATAGCAACATTGATAATCTTCAAATTTTTTATAAGCTATTATATAGTAGGAACTATTTTATTGTTTCTGAAGATTATACATATCAAAGTAGGAAAAATAATACATTATCAAAACATTAATTGAATATATGTTATATATATCAGATTTTTTCAAATGTTCAGGAAAATATTGATTCAATGTTAGCATAAAATCAAAACTCACTATGTATCAAATGGTAAACAGGTGGAAGGTGGAGGTGGACCTAGACTAGGGGTGAGAGTGTTTTGCAGAAAACTGAGAAATATTACACGTGTACCAATAACTGTATTTATTGCAAGCCATTAATACCCTCAATAAAACTTTAAACAATTTAAAAAAAATCACAACTCACTATGTATCTAATGGTAAATACCCATCATAAGGAATACAGAGAAATATAGAAGCCTATTAATTTTTGAGACTTTAGCAAAGTCTTATAAATAAGGTATAATTTTCCAAATTTAATCAGTCGCATATGTTCAAAGGTCAAGCCTTAAAAACAATAAGAAAAAAAGAAATAAAGAGAAAAAGAAAAAGTGAGGTCTAAGGAGATTTTGAAAACCTTGTCAGGTAGCCATATTAGGTGGTCAGGGCTCAGTGCCCTATGGTTAAGAGAGAGCACTCTGGTGGTTCTGACACTTATTTTGGACAGGTATTACATTCTGACAACAAATTTTGAGCATTTTCTAAAAAATACTTTAAAAGTTACTGTGAATATTTGTTTTTTATGAGTCCTCAAAAAGTAATCACTAAACACTCCCCAAAATCAAAACCTATATTTTATTAAATCAGTTATCAACTTTAAAGGGAATACAAAAAGATGTAATGTACACTAAAACCTAGTATTTTCATTTCATGTATTTGACTTTTAAAATGGTAGTTTTTCTCTTGTATATTATTAACAAACAAATAATTAAGCAGAATAGGTCTGTAAAACTGTTGCTATTGTACTATCTAATTTTGAAAGTGCTATTCTGAAATATTTAGATGTCTACGTTCATTATTTTCTCTTACCCTACAAACCTAAATTAATTACTCATGATGGCAAATTAGAAATGTTATAATTATGATTTAAAAATACAGATTTTAAAATGTAACACATTTGTTATTTATTCATGAATTAATAAAAGATAACTATTTCATTGTAACTTTTCATCACAAAAAGTAATAATTCATGGTTTACAGTCTTATTAAAAATAAAACCCCATACATTTTAAATATGGTTTAAAAAGTTGACTTTTATGCATTTAATATGTTAGATGAATTATAAATTATTAAACATATTAATATTAGACATACTATTTTTAATTACATCAATTTTAAGAAAAGCTTAATTGAGAATCAAGGTAAGTATCAAATTTCATTTTGTCCTTGAACAGCTAAAACTACATTATAAGTTGTTCAATTTATTTTCTTCTTTTTTCTCTTCCAATAGTAATTCCTTTTGACAGATTGAATCAATTCAGGAAGTAAATTATTTGACCCAAGTAATCTGCCTTTGCTTCCAAAACAGAAAATACTACCCTGAATATTCAGTCTACTCTTTTCTTTTTTGAATTTATGCCAGACAGCAGAGAATAGGAGAAAGCAAAATAAGAAAAATAAAAGAGATTGCAAGTGTAGAATTTTGTAGGAGAATGAAATATCTTACGTTGTAAATTTATCTTATATATTCATGTAGATGCATGTAAACAGTGTTTGGTGTTTTTATTTTCTTTCTATTTTAATGTGAATTAACTCTAGTGCAATGTCAATCTTCCAGTGAATTACTTGGAATATTACCTAATGGTGTTGACGTTAACTGTTGGATTGTCGAAGGTACTATAAGCTGATAGTCAGATTCCATTTCATATCTTCTAAATTTTCACCCCTTATCTAACCACAGTTTTTATAGTGGATTAAATGGGAAATCAGAGTCTTTCCAGAGTATTTGAGGTGATCTATTTTAAAGATATGCGATGCTAAGGAGAAATGTTGACACGATTTCTTACTACATTCTTGTCTCCACTTGCAAAGGCATAAGTTAAATATTTTCAAAATGAAACTAAAGCGTTGACTTCTTTTTTCTTGAACATCTCTTTATTTACATAAACTCTGACAGGAAAAGGAATCCCTACTAGAAAATATATTCACTTCTTACCATATACTCTGGGTACAATATCAAGCAGATATTGTGCAGGTTAGAGTCAATAGTGTAATTATTCAGTTTCAGCAACAGGGTAAAAATCACAATTTGTTTTCTAAGATTTCTCCAAGGCACCTATTTTCAATGCCTAATTTAAAAGAGTTACTCTTTTTTTGTTGTTACAAAAAACAGTTACTGGTGGTAAAGTTCATTTATCTTAAAATAGAACTATGGAGTCAAATTTATAAATTGACAATTTTTTAATGTCACATACAAAGTCTGTACTAAAAAAAAGGTAGTATGATATATATATCATACTATATATAAACATATATATATATTAGTGAATTTTAACTACTTGTAGGAGAAGACATTCCTGTTCTAATTAAGAAGAATGCCTTTGGGATAGCAACAAAGCTTACATGTACAACATGCCTGTGTTTCCATGCATGAGAAAGGGGTTCGAGTTCAGCCCCATTTCACTGGAAAAAGACTCAGTGTTGTGGTATCTTCCTCTCACACTGTATATCTGTCTCATTCTTTTTGAATGAATTTTGGTGAATGACTTTTATTTTTTTGAATTTTTTGAATGACTTTTTGTTGACTTGGTAGTACAGTCTAGTAACTCTAAGCTTTGGTCCAGCCATATTGTCATTCATCTGCCTTGTCGATGACCACTAACTCTCCTACTAGATTAGTCCATTTCTTTACAAACTATAGTTTGAACAGTACAATATCCTGACATATTAAATTAAAATCTCTAATTTATTTTAGGCTGGAAGGCATATTAGCAAGATTCCCTATTGACTCTGATATGAGCTGAGTTTGAGAATCATCCTGTAGCTCATTCTTTTAGCCAAAGTACAACCAACCCCCTTCTGAGGCACTGCCAATAGAAGTTCACTTTGCCTTAATCTGAATCTATAACAGATAACTTTGCAACAGAGTTTCTTATTTAAGTGACTCCAGAACTGTAAGAAACTTGTTCTTTTTTTAAAAAAAATATTTATTTAATTTATTTATTCCCTTTTGTTGCCCTTGTTTTATTGTTGTAGTTATTATTGTTGTTGTCATTGTTGGATAGGACAGAGAGAAATGGAGAGAGGAGGGGAAGACAGAGAGGAGGAGAGAAAGATAGACACCTGCAGACCTGCTTCACCGCCTGTGAAGCGAATCCCCTGCAGGTGGGGAGCCGGGGTTCGAACCGGGATCCTTATGCCGGTCCTTGTGCTTTGCGCCACCTGCGCTTAACCCGCTGCGCTACAGCCGGACTCCCAGAAACTTGTTCTTATGTCACTAGTCACTCCATGACAGATTTGATATTGGAGCAGCCTGGAATGTTCCTGCTCATGACCACAGAATATGAGCTCAATCTACAGAGATGCAGAGGTCACATAGGCTCCTAAACTGATTATGGGACCCAGATCACATCAAATCGATGGGGCTTACAGTCAACAATATTTGTACACCTTTCCCATATTAGGGAGCTACTCTCTTCCCTGATCCAGCTTTCTGGTCCTTTTTTTGATCATGACATCATCTCCCCAGACAATAACCTGGATCCACCTGCATATCAGATTTCAGGTTCAAAGGAAAAAAGAAAAAGAAAAAAAAAAAACTAATATAGGCAGATGACCTTTGGAATATAACTAAAATATGCCTACTAGCTATCTACAAAATGGAGGACCCCCCCCCCCCCCAACTCTTCATCTGCACTATTCCAGCCTTTAGGTCCATGATTGTTCAACAATTTGTTTGGCTTTGTATGTTAACTCTCTTTTCAACCACCAGGTTCTAGATGGTAGCATGATGCCAACCAGACTCCTCTGGACAGACAACCCCACCAATGTGTCCAGGAATTCTGTTTCCCCAGAGCCCTTCCCTACTATGGAAAGAGAGAGACAGTCTGGGAGTATGGATCAACCTGTCAATGGCCATGTTCAGCAGGGAAGTAGTTACACAAGCCAGACCTTCCACCTTCTGCATCCCACAGTGACCTTTGGTCCATGGTCCCAGAGGATTAAAGTGTGGGAAGCCTATCAGGGGATGGGATGGGGTACAGAGTTCTGGTGGTGGGAATTGTGTGAAGTTGTACCCCTATTATCCTATGGTTTAGTCAGTGTTTCCTTTTTATAAATAAAATTTTTTTAAAAGCTAAATTAGTTAAAATTGAAAATAAGTATAAAACATCCTGTCTAACACAACTGTTTAGTAGCAGATGCTAAACAAAAAGTTCCAGGAATACTTTATAAAAACTAAAAAGCAGAACAATATCCATATTCATTCACTTAGGATCTGATTTGCTGTGACATGCAAACTCTATTATCATATATGTATATCCTATGACTTTTCTATCCTTTAAAATAAGCACTTAACTATAAATTCTGTACTGGTGGTTTTGAAAATAAGATTTACTAATATATGTATGATCCTTGACATTTAATTCAAGTACCACTGGAATGTAAATGCTCAGGATTTGTTTAATGAAGACCATTACTCTGGTGTCTAGTATATGTAATTGTGCTAAATTCTGAATGATAACCACAACAGAGAAGGTAGTAGACTATTAGGCAAAGTAGGTAAGAACACATGAGAATTCAATAGATCTGTGTAACTTTGGGTGTTATGCCTGAGCCTGTAAAGTCAGAGAAAAAAGTTACAGTTTTATCCAGGAAAATAATTCCTAGAAAGATTTTGTCTAATTTGGAATCTGAAGATTAGTAGGAATTAGACAAAATGAGCATTACTTTTCCTGGAAGACAGATTGTAAGTATGAAGCATTGTGCATTAGGCAGAGAGCATGGTATGTTTGGAATGTGTTGAGTCAAGTTAACCTAAGAACTGAACAGATGTGTTTGTGGTACCTATGTGAGAAAAAGAAAAAGTCATCTCACATTTGGATATAAAATCATGAAACCTCTTGTGAATACTTTTGTGTATAGTACAATGATTTAGGTATTATAATACAATAATGACAACTAAAGCTTTGAGACTCCCTACAACTGAAGAGGATGAGAAAATAAAGACTTTGGAAAGGTATTCTGAAAAAAAATCAGTATTTAATTGACAGATTTTCAAGAAATGAATCAGACTATATATAAATGAATCAGACTATATGTATATGACTATATGGTATATATAGTGTTGTTAGAAAAGTTATCACACATTTTTGCATAGGAATTCATAGGAAAAATGTTATGGGGCCAGCTGGTGATGAAACTGGTTGAGCGCCATGTTACAATGCCCAATGAAAGGAGTTCGAACCCCTGTTCCCCACCTGTATTGAGAAAGATATGTAAGTGTTGAACCTGTGTTGCAGGTGTCTCTCTGTCTCTTACCCTTTCTATCACCCCCTTCCCTCTTGATTTTTGGCTGTCTCTAGACAAATAAAGATAATAAAAACATTTAAAAAGTCCCTTTGTCAGAACTTTTTCACCTGTTTTTCCTGGAAAAAAAAACATACTGAAAATTATTTGGGGATAGATAGCATAATAGTTATGAAAAGAGATTCTCATATCTGAGGGTCCAAAGTCCCATGTTCAATCCCCCACACCACTATAAGCCAGAACTGAGCAGTACTCTAGCAAAATAAAATGTTAACAGTATATTCAGATTGTGTTTTTTTTTCTTTATAGAACTATGGTCTTGTGCACATGCTATTTCACTGTTCCAGGTCACCAAAATAAAAATATTTCGGTGGGGGGAGAAAGGCAAAGGACATAGACCTTTGGTGGTAGGAATGGTGTTAATATACACTCCTATTAACTTATAATCTCATAAGTCAATATTTAATATGAGAGGGGAAAAATGTATTGAATGTCTCAAACTTTTTGATGCCTAGACCATAGCTCTTAGTATATGTTCCTTCAATCTATGCACTTAAAACTTCAAATTTGTAATCAAACTGAATTATAACAATGAGCTAAAATTGTTCATATATTTCTAATAATGACTTGTTCTTGTTCTTTGAAATATTAAATCTCCTAAAGACTTAGACTCGGGAGAACAGAAGCAACTGGTGACTTGACTTTATAAGATACAGCTATATGTAAATAGAATAAAAAGACATAAATTATGGTGAGGTCTTGTATGATACAGCAAATCCTAACAACGGTATTTTCAAAGTTAATCCATTTGCCAAATAATATTGCCTTCTTAAATCCTTAGACAGCAGGAACCTTCCCCTTTTTCTATAAAGACCGTATTTCATCCAGGCCTGGAACCTCTAGGGTGGGGCTCACTTTCCAGCATGCTTCTCTCAATTCATATCAACTGATACTGAATCTGCAGATCCCAACCTAAGCAATGCAACCAGTATCACCTCAGCATGTTTCAGTTGGAACCATGTCCATAGATGTCAGGCATGGAATGCCTTCAGCTTCATTACTCTGGTTAGACCTTTTCTAGCTCATAGGACTCCTTAATTCCATTTCAGGTGGTGGACTTCTTAACAAAACCTCAAAACCTAGATACAGACCACATCCCATGAGCTAGGGCTTATGTACACATGTATCCACAAGTTGGAGGGAAATATAAACCTTAAAGCAAAAGTGCACAATAGTTTGCAGAGTCAGTATGCAGCAAGCAAGTAGAAAGACCTCCAAAAGACACCATAAAGTACCTAATGAAACAGTTTCTACTTAGACCTAGATATCCTCCTCACCTACTTCCTATTACATGTTCCTTAGTTACTCCAAAGCTAACCTTGTCAGGCAAAGTAAGGACTACAAAAGATGAATAAGGGCAAGAGACTGGCATACTTTACTGATGATTCTTTATTCACTACGAGGCCACCCCATCACCTAGTGATGGGGTCCTAGTCAGGGAGTCTTGGGGTTCCCACACAGACATGGTGGGCCTAGACCTTGAATAGAACCCTCTCTCCATTGTTACTGGTCACCTCTATCAGGAGCAACATAATGGACCCCTTTATGGGCCCCTACAGGACCCACAAAGGGGTCAATTGAGGACTCTCAATGTAGATCAACAATGGTAGGGAATGTTTCATTCTCGGAATTGAGGTTGGGCAACATATTCTACCTACCACCTGAAGAAGCTGTGTGCTGAAATTGCAGCCTGCAATGTTCCTAGCTGTGATCGCAGAATGCCAGCTCAAACCTACAGTAAAAATATCCTTATACATGTATGTAATCTATCAGTATAACTTGTTCTCAAATATCAAGAGAAATACAGGCTTACTGTCATTGTAAACAAAACATTTTTTCATATTTTAAGATAATTTATTTCTGTGCTAGGAATACTTATTAGAAAAAATTAAAAATAACAAAAATTGGGAAACTGTAAGCCCCCTAAAAAGGAAGGGGTCTAGGAAAGAAGCAAAGAAAAAACATAATTTATATCCAGTAATACTTTCTAGGACCCTTCACTTAATTCTATATCACTCCTGAAAATTAAGTTTATTTCACAAGAGAATAGAGTCACCCTCATTAAGAACCCAATTTTTCAATCACCTACAAATGATCTAGAAATCTAATGAGTACCCAGATCTGTGTGGTTGGTATATAATTTCCTATACTAGGAACTTATGCTAATTTATGACAGATAACTGAACATTATTTTTCCACCAGTATATTAGTTAAATGAATACATGAAAGAGTACTTTGGTTTGCAGAAGAACTCTTGATACTTACTGGAAATAAAATGAAGAAATACCAAACTGAAAAGTAGCAGAGTGACTGGGTCTATAGGGGATATAAGGAGAATGTCTCTAAAAGTTTTGCATTATGTTCTTCATTAATAATAAATTAAGAATTATTACAGTGCAACATCTGCACATGTCTATGTGTCATACAATTTGTTATAGTTTTTGTATATTACTTCATAATGATAATGTGCATGGAAAGGGACATTAGTTCTCATGAATCAAAAGTGTGATGAGTTTGCCATATTTGTAATAAAGTATGAATATTTGTTGACAGCAAAGAGGGAAGCTTCCCCTGAAGAACTGGAGTTTAGTTATGAGTATCCTATTTGGAACAGAGGCTGTGGCAATGACTAAGATGATGTTATGTCAAAGCAGGCATGTTATGTCAAAGCAGGCATGGCAATGGCTAATAGGACAGAGCATGTGTGCAATTCTTTGGCAAGTATCCTGTGTTTTAAGAAATCAGTTAACAGGATACACTGCTACTCTCCCTGGAGCCCTGCAAACTGATGAAAATTATAGATAAGTTCTCTCCTTGGAGACAAGCAGCATATGGAGTGAAAACTTAATTAAAGCAGTGACAGAGCACTAACCACTTGAGAGAAGGAATACAAAGAGGGCACACAGAAGGAAATAATAATATAGATAACAGGAAACAAGATAAAGAATCCAAGTCAAAAGAAAGAATACTAGAAATGCTGACAAGAAGGAAAATCCTAGTGTTTAACCATCTTCCTAGTGATACTGCTCAGTCACAGCATAGCAACATTCTCTTAGAAGACATATGTGACCATGGAGATGACAACTTGGAGGCAGCTGATGGCGTAAGCTCCGACAACAACTGCTGGAAAGGCCACCAGGTTCTAGATGCCAGCATGATGCTGACCATACTTCCCTGGACTAACGACACCACCAATGTGTCCTGGAGCCCTGCTTCCCCTACTAGGGAAAGAGAGAGGCAGACTGGGAGTATGGATCGACCAGTCAACACCTATGTTCAGTGGGGAAGCAATTACAGAAGCCAGACCTTCCACCTCTGCAACCTACAGTGACCTTGGGTCCATACTCCCAGAGGGTAAAGAATGGGAAAGGTATCTGGGGAGAGGATGGGATACAGAGTTCTGGTGGTGGGAAATGGGTGGAGTTGTACCCCTCCTATCCTATGGTTTTGTTAATGTCTCCTTTTTAAATAAATAAATACATAAATAAAAAAAGAAGACATATGTAATTAATTCAACAAATTTTGAGTATGAGTTGCATCCCATCTACCACTTTAGAAGGGATATATCCAAGAACACAGATGAGTTTTCTGCTTTCCTATAGTATATGTTTTTTAATAAAAAGGTACCAATTATCCTTGTGATTTCCCTCTTATTTAAAATTTTAAAATAGTACATTCACTCTCTTGTCAACAGTAAGTTTCAAGTAGGCAAAAATGTGGGAGTAGGGAGACCTGGCCAGGGTGACATTACTCTAGGCTTTTTCGAAAGTGGTAGTAGGGAAAAGATAGTAGTAGAACTGGAGAAAAGTAGATGGCTAGATGTGAAGTACAAGTTAATTTGATGATGTTAAGTGTGAATGAAGAAGCTAACGAATGAATCAAAGTGGTATCTAAAATATTGGCTTGAGTGACAGGAGAGACAGTAATGCCATATAATGAGCAAAGACTTAGAATTCATGGTCGATGCAAAGCTATCAAAGTTCAAGTTTGAGATGTTACTTAGACATCCAGAGGAACATTAAGTAAGAACAAATATCAAGTAGGGGGTAACATTTTAAAAAGAGAAGCCAAAGAAATATAAGAAAATAGAAGGGATGAAAATTTCTACAATCCAAGAAATGTTTCCAGGAGAAGATACAAGCCAGTTGAATCACATGCTACAGAGAAACAAAGAAATTGTAAGAGTATATAAACACCATTAATTTAAGCCGCATTGATTTGATCTGGGGCCCATATTCATCACAGGAGCCTGTGTAACTCCTGCATCTCTGTAGGTATGAGCTTGCATTCTGTGATCATACATAAGAACATTCTAGGCTGCACCCAATTCAGAACCAGTCTTCCTTGAGTGGTAGAGTATGTTGACCCAACCTCCCTTCAGAGAGTGGGACAGTCCCTACCAATGTTGATTCACATTGAGGATAAGGTCCTGTAGAGGTCCACCAAAGGGTCCATGAAGCTGTTTCTGATGGAGATGATCATCAATGGTAGAGATAAGTATGTTAGAGGTCTAGGCCCATCATATCTGTGTGGGAATCCCAAACTTCCCTGACTAAGACTCTGGATGATGGGGTGGTGTGGTAGTGACTGAAAGAACCATTATTAAAGTATGAGTCTCTTGCCCTTATTCAGCTTTTGTAGTGCTTTATCTGACAATGTTAGCCTTAGTGTGGTAGAGGGAAGTGAAATAGGAAGTAGGTGAGGAGGGTATCTAGATCTCAGTAGAAACTATTTGAGTAAGTACTTTATGATATCTTTTTTGGGTCTTTCTACATGCTTGCTGCACTTATTGAGTCACTGAAAACTATTGTACACTTTTACTTTAAGGCATGTATTTTCCCCTAACTTATGGATATATGTGTACATGTGCTCTGTCCCATGGGTCCTGGTCTACATCTAGGTTCTGCAGCTTTGTTAGGAAGTGGAATTCCTGGAATGGAATTAAGGAGTCCTATGAGCTAGGAAAGGCCTACAATTAATGGCATTTATATACTTTTCTCAGATTTCGGAGCTACTGTCTGCCTTGATACAGTTTTCTAGTCCTATTTCCAACTCTGACATCATCTCCCTAGACCATACCTTTAGCCCACCTGCATGTTGGCTATAGGGCTCAGGTGAAAATTAGTAAAGTCATGGGCCCTTTGGAATGTACTTAAGATAGATTTCCTACTGGGAAATTGTGCCAGTGCAGTCACATCTGCCGTGTTGTCCCCTCAGGCTACTGCTAGTTCCCGCGAGAGTTGGGACATTCTCGGAGTGCCTGTTCAGCCATGTTGTGCCCTCAGGGCATTGTCTATATCCCCGCAATATTTGGAGTGCTTTGGTTACTCCTCCCCCATCCCATTCTCACAAGAGTTATTATCCTATCCTGGAGTGCTATGGTTACTCCTCCCCCTTCCCATTCTCGCGAAAGCTGATCCTATAAAAGCCTTTCTTCTTCCGCACCTCACTCTCTTGCCAGCACTCCACTCCGATGCTCAGACTCAGGAAAGGTTACTGCATGAGGCGGCCATTTTTGCTACCTCCACGTGGCCCAACATGCCTCTCTAGCACCCAACTCTGAGGTGCCAGCGCAAATAAAGATCTGTGTTTCCTCTTCGCTCCAGACCCCCTCTCTCTCTTCTCTGTGGCCCGCGCACACCAACAATTTCCTAGATCCTTCCAACATGAAGACCCCAATTCTTGTCTTCTACACGCTTACCTATACAGGCACTTGATTATTACACATTTCTTTTTTTTACCAGTGCATTGCTCAGTTCTGATTTACAGTGGTATAAGGGATTGAATCTGGGACCTGGCATGAGAGTCTGTTTGCATAACCATTATGCTGTCATCCCCACCCATTAAACATTTTTTTATGCTTTATATCTTAACACTGTTTAGCCACCAAGTTGAAGCTGCTACTATGATACCAAACTGCTCAAGGACCTCACATATGAGTCCTGAAACCTCACATTTCCAGAGCCCTGCCCCATTAGGGAAAGATAGAGACAAGCTGGGAATATGGATCAACTCATGTCAAGTGGAGAAACAATTACAAAAGCAAGACCTTCCAACTTCTACACCCTATAATGATCCTGGGTTCATACTCTCAGAGGGATAAAGAATAGGAAAGATTCCAATGGAGGGGATGGGATATAGAACTCTGTTGGTCTGAATTGTGTGGAATTATACCTCTCTTATCCTATGGTCTTGCTGATTATTATTAAATCAATAAAAATTAAAGAAATTGTAGGAGAATAAGAGTTTTCCCTATATGTTTAGAAACATATATACCCTTGAGGGGGCAATTCTTTGAGGTGGTAATCATTGAAGTCTGACTTGAATATATTTGGAAGAAAGAATATGAGAATAGTAGAGGACTATAGAAAAACAAGGTTTCTTGTTTTTGTTTTCATTTTTTATTTCTGATTAGTAGTGGGTTTCAAGATTGTAAGATTATAGGCAATAGTTCCACACTGCACCTACCATCAAAGTTCTGTATCCCCATGGCCTCCCAAAGAAAACCACCATAGTTTTCATGAAGTTTTAGAAACTGCTCCCTTACTGCTCATTTATTTATTTTTGTTAACCAGAGCAATGCTCAGCTCTGGCTTATGGTGGTGCAGGGGACTGAACCTAGGATTTTGGTGCCTCAGGCACGAGAGTCTCTTTGCATAACCATTATGCTATCTACCCCCACCACTATCAATTTTTTTCAAGTTCATGTGTATCAATTTTCTAGATTCCACCTATGAGTGAAAGCATTAGTTTTTTTTGCCCAGCCTTAAGCCACCCCCCCACCCTCCCACCCCCAACTTTCCCTCTTCCCCGCTCTGCTCCATGCTCCATTGCTGATACTATGGCCTATTTACATAATCATTGTTTGTGCCAGAAAAATCCCCACCTTTGATCTATCTTCTTTCTACCTCGAGACCTGCGCTTCCTGCAGGGTGTTAATTAATCCCACTGGTTAAAACCTTCACAATAGTTGCTAAGGGAGTTTCTACCTTAGCTTGCTCTTTCCTTTTCTCCACCCCCTTTCTAGCCATTTCCGTTTCCGACTTGCCACTTCCAGTTCTAAGATATTAAAGTGTTGTCTCTGATCAATACAGACACATTGTGTTCCCACTCCACCACAAGTTCCTGATCTCTCTCCCACATTACTGAGTAAGCAGCAGCCCAGGTTGGCTCTGGTCGAGTTTTCTCCAACCCAGAGAGCATGTGCCTGAGAAGAAACACCCTCATGCTAGCCTGACATTTTTTTATTAAAGGTTTTATTTATTTATAAATGAGAAAGATAGGAAGAGAGAGAGAAAGACCCAGATATCACTCTGGTGCATGTGCTGCTGAGGATTGAATTTGGGACCTCATGCTTGAGAATCCAGTGCTTTATCCATTGTACCACCTCTCAGACCACCATCTATTTGTTGTTTTTTCATCTCTTAACTTATTTTGAAAAACACCATCATATCCAGTTCCATCCATTTTGTCCCCCAAAACACAATATTATCTTATTTGATGTAGAGTAGTATTTAATGGATAGTATAGCCTACATACAAATTCTTTAACCAGGCATATGTAAATTATTTTTATTATTATTTTTTGTGGTTGACTCTAACCTCACGGTCAGACAAGATACTTTTTGATGACTTTAATGTTCATCTATTTATTAAGGCTGTCTTTGTAGCATAACAAAGCTCAATGAGAATGTTCAATGTACACTTGAAAAGAATATACATTCTTTTCTTTTGGGGTAAAATGTTATGAATGTATTGGTAAACTTATCTCATATATGACTTCATTTAAGGTCTCTATTTCCTTTTTTTTCTTTTGTTTTGTCCAGATGATCTTTATCTCCCATCCAAGTACTAACCAGGCCCAACCCTGCTTAGCTTCCAGGATCAAATGAGATTGGGCATGTTCAGGGTGGTATGGCCTTAGACCAGATGATCTTTTTCTATTAGTGGTGTCTTCAGGTCCACTAATATTGCTATGTCAGTCTTAGTGTATTCCCTGAGATTAGTTAAGTACTTGTCTTATATGTTTTTGTGCACTCATATTCAGAGTGTGTATATTGACTATGGTTATTTCTTCATGTTGGATTGATCATTTAATCAATAGGCAGTATCCATCTCTATCTCTCATCACTTTTTTTTTGTCTGAAGGTCTATTTTATCTGATAGCAGATTAACCATTCCTGTCCTTTATTCTACATTGTTGGCTTACAATGCCTTGTTCTAGCCTGTCACAGGAACTTCTGTCTGTCTTCCTTTTGTATGTGTGTTTCCTGGAGACACATAATAGATGGATCTTGCTTTTTTGATCTGATATTCAATCACTCTATTTTGATTGATACATTTTTAAGTTATTAACATTTAAGGTAATTACTAATAAAAGTGGTCTACTTATAGCCATTCTGATGTGTTTTGAGGTTGTTTTATTGTCGGGATAGCCTGAGGGCACTTCTTCTGGAGCTAGTGCTCTCTGGGTTGGAGAGAACTCAACTGGAGCCGATCTAGGCTGCTGCATGGGAGAGGGATCAGGAACTCGTGCCGCACCAACTTTGCAGGAGATGCACTCTGGAACTCTCGGAGCCGGAAAGCAATTTCCAAGTGTCTTTAATCAGAAGAGCAGCTGTTTTTATACTCTCCAAGTAGGGTGGAAACGGGATGTGATATAGAGAGGGTGGAGAGAAAAGTGACTGGTGAAAATCAGAGTGTGACAAGGAGGGGGCGGAGCAGGCGAGAATCCTATCACTGAACCACCAATGCCCTGGAGGGAGTGCTTTATGTAAAAGTGATTTATGTAAATAGACCAAAGCTTTGAATGGGATTAAATCTATCCCTATATAAGCATATAAGCATATGGTTAAGCAGAAGCCAGGGGGAGCTGGCATACTATCCAACATTTTATGTTTTATTTTTGCTGATTCTTTTCCATTTGCTTCCACTTGTTACTTTATGTGGATGGTTTTCTATAATGGTCTTGGCTCTTGGAAATATGTTTCCTATTTGTCTCTGTACTACATTTTGTTTTACGGTTACCATGAAAATTATGTCTTAACTTACAATATCTACAACAGTCTTTCTTTTTAGTTGCCCATGCTCAACCCATTTTTGATTGTCACTCTGCTCATTTTTCCTTCCCCATTCTTGTGTCTATGTATTTCCCTGTTTTTTGTTCCTGGTTCTGTTCTACTACTGGTCTTCTCATTAAAAGTTGTAATTTCTTTGCTTCTTTTCATGTGGGAAGAAACCCGTCAGTCATTCTTGCAAGGAAAGATTGGTAGTGGCAAATCTCTTCAGTTTTTTGAATGTGTTGAGTTTTTTACTTCCCCTTCATACTTGAAGAATAATTTGGTAGGGCACAGTATTCATGGCTGGAATTCTTCTTTTAATCCTTTAAATATGTCATTACACTCCTTCCTTGGCTCTAGGGTTTTGATGAGAACAACATTTATTTTAAAAACAAGCAGAGAAATGGGACATAAATTGGTGCATATATGATACAGATTCATTTTGTTTTCTGTAAAATTAATGAGGGTAAGGCATGCTAGTTTACTAAAAAGAACAGCAGAAACATTCTCTGGAACTGTGGAAATATAATTGATAAGGACTAAATGCAAGAATGGTGAAGATTGACAGAAACTGATCAAGGACTAAAGCAGTCCTCTGGTAGAAGCAAGAAAGTTTTCTTTTGTATAGAGGGAAGAATGGGGAAATATCTTTGCCTTCTTAGAGCTCAAGAAGGCAATAGATAATTATTATTATAACCAAGTTACCTGGTAGTTAGCTTTAGTTTGAAAATATCATGGTTATGATTTATTGTACCATACTTTACCTTACCATGATTAATGTCATTTAATGCTATCTATGAATAGAACTATATCCTAGATACTGAAGAGACCAGTTGATTCTCATCTATTTGGTCTAAGATTATAGGTAACAATAGGTAACTTAGTATTTGGAAAAAAAAGTATTAATTTTAGAAATGCTATAATAATTTAAGCCCAGTGTCAGAATTCAATCAGTTTATAAATTTAGAACATTAAGTGCTTAGATTAAAGGGATATATATGTATATATATATATATATATATATATATATATATATATAGGCATTTAAAGGACTTGAGATATTTAATCTATTTCCCCCTGATATATACATAGTAATTCATATGAATCTATTGATTTATTTTTCCCTGTGACAAACCTCTTATATACTGAAAGTGATTCATCTCTTCACAGTAGAAATATTTCCATATTTAGGGTACACTGCCATACATGAGTGAAAAATTACTAGAGCAATTCCTGTTTAGGGAAATTTCTTAAGAGGCATTACTCATTTTTAGTGTAAGATATTTATAGTCATTAACAAAATATTTACACAGAAGTGTTGGAATTCTTCTAAAGGACTGACATATCTTTTAAAGATAGTCTTAGGGTTTAATAGTCAATTTATTTCATAAGCACATGTCTTCTTAAATACAATGTTGACTTATGGGGAGAAGGAAAGGTAAGAAAAATTAACAAATTTGAATGTCCTAGAAAACATATACATCATATATCAGATATTCATATTGATAAACATGTTAAGAACAAATGATTAAATAGTATTATGTTGAGGGCCAGACAGTGGTGTACTTGTTTAATCCCCACATGTTACCATGTTCAAGTTTGAGCCCCTACTCCCTACCTGCAAGGGGAAAGCTTCTTACAGGTGAAGCATGTCTACCTTTCTCCCCTTCCCCACCCAGTTTCTTTCTGTCCTATCAAACAACATAAAAAGATTTATAGTACTAGCACTGAGCCCCAGCAATAAACCTGGTGCCAATTACAAAAAAATTATTATTAAATTAAGAATTTGATTTTTAATGAAAATTTCATTTATCTAGAAAATAAAAATAGACATAACAGAGAGAAGCAGTCACCAAAGAAAAAAGTCAAATTCATGTCCTTCATTTTTTTATAACTGCAGAGCTTAAATCTAGAAATTTTACTATATTAAAATTAGACTAGAAGTTATATCAAGTCTAACCAATCACCTGGAGCCCCCCCTTTATTTTAGATAAACAGATCTGTAAACCATGTAAATTCAAAACTATTATTAAAAATGCCAAGTACATGAATCACTTTTCTAATTTTTCAGACTGCAGAACTGAAGTTAACAAAGAGGTTTTGTGTGAGGGGAACAGCTTGCTGGGTGGAGATAGCCCAGTATACTTGAGTAGAAAGATGTTGTCACCTTAGTCATGATTATGAATTTGCCCTGCTTACATGTACAATAGACTCAAAAAGTATGAGAAAATCTTAACTAAAGCAAAAGTCAGCAGTCACTTACAGAAATAATAATTTAGTTTATATTACCAGCATAGTGCATGTCATTTAAAATTAAAATATTGTTGTTTTCGCCGGACTGGCTTCACGGGTGGGTAACAGACGACCCGGGACTCATGGTTGAGCTGTACACAGTATCTCTTTATTCATGCAGGACGCAGCGCAATCTATACCAAGCTAAGCTAAATAAACTAACTACTACAAACAATCTTGTCCTTATAAATATACTAGCCCAGTAGGGTGGGAACAGGATGTGAAGAAGAGAGGGTGGAGAGAAAAGTGACTGGTGAAAATCAGGGTATGACAAGGAGAGGGGGCAGAGCAGGCAAGAATTCTACCACTGAACCACCAATGCCCTGGAAGGAGGGTGGTGCTTGTTAACAGAGGTTATGTAAATAGAATACTGTGCTATGTAAATAGAATGCAAGGGGGATTAAACCAAATGAAACAGAAGGGGTTTTTAAAAGCAGAATTAGAAGCATACCAACAAAATATAAGAAGTGCTCTTACGTTACTTATAAAGAACATACCTTACTTAGCTTTGCACACTGAAACTATTACACTCAACCATTTTTAGCACAACTGTTGACACTAAATTGACTTGTTAAAATTTACATGAGTCTATTTAGCGATTCCTCTAACTACAGGTATAAGTATCTATGGATATGAGCAATCTGCATACATCAGCTTGGCAAAACAGTTTGTTTATATTCATTGAGAACAGCTTAAAGGAAAACACTTAGAAATGGAGATATTGGTTACACTTAAGGTCGGCATTTTTTAAGCAGACTCTCCTGTCTGGCTGGAGATATCTTATCAGACAAAAACCAAGATGAAAATTAAGGCAGTGGTAAAGGTTGTGACTGAGCAGTTAGAATATAGGGTCTTTACTTTGGTGCCCTACTTACAATTTGGTCAGGTCCTGCTTTTAGTTTCCCTTTCATATCTTCTTACTCAACTTCTGTTGATGAGTGGGATCATCCCATACTCATCTTTATCTTTCTGACTTAGCTCATTTATGTGTCCTGGAGCTCCCACCAATATGTCCTGGAGCTCCACTTCTCCAGAGACCCACCCTACTAGGGAAAGAAAGAGGCAGACTGGGAGTATGGATAGACCAGTCACTGCCCATGTTCAGCGGGGAAGCAATTACAGAAGCCAGACCTTCCACCTTCTACAACCCACAGTGACCCTGGGTCCATGCTCCCAGAGGGATAGAGAGTGGGAAAGCTATCGGGGGAGGGGGTGGGATATGGAGATTGGGTGGTGGGAATTGTGTGGAGTTGTACCCCTCCTACCCTATGTTTTTGTTAATTTATCCTTTCTTAAAAAAAAAAGAGTATAGGTTTTTCTGGGTCCATATTCCCAGAGGGATAAAGAATGGGAAAGCTATCCCGGGAAGGGGTGGGATGTGGAGTTCTGGTGGTGGCAATCATGTGGAGTTGTACCCCTCTTATCCTATGGTTTTTGTCAGTGTTATTTTTATAAATAAAAATTTAAAAAGAGAATATAGTGTTTGTATGTGTAAGGATCAAGTTTTGATCTCTGACACTGCATATGCTGAGTAGTGCTCTAGTGTTTTCTTTTTATTATCTCTCTTAAAATTAATTTGAAAATTAAAAATAAAAATAAACTAATTGGGGCAGAGTAGTAGTGCATCCAATTAAGTACACACATTGCCATGTACAAGGACCTGAGTTCAAATCTCTCAAATCACCACCTGCAAGGGGAAAGCTTCATGAACAATGATGCTACAGGTGTCCCTCTTCTTCTCTTCCTACTTCTCCTTCTCTCATGATTTCTCTTTGTGTTTATCCAATAAAAAATACTAAATATAAACAAACATTAAAATAAAATATTCATAGATTTTAAAAGCTGCCAGCTGGCCAATAATAAAAAGGAAGACAAGCCACAGACTAATTTAAAGTTTGTAGATTATGAAAAAAACCCTATAGATATAATTATAGCAATATTAGAAAATTGTTGAATTCTTACTGTATAAGTGAGTGTTATATTAGGCACCCATCTTTGAGATTTTTTTTTTAATCTTCCAAAATCTGAGCATGGGAACAATGACACAACTACCTACTGAAAGAAATGTGAGGCAAATAAGAAGCACTTGTTTTTCATATTCACACCAAACAACTACCAAGACAAAAATGAAAATAAAAAATTTTAGGGATAACGGTCAACCATACTTATCATCAAAAACAGCATTTATTTTTGAAAAATAACTTAGAGTTTATTTTGTCATTTTATCACTTATTTTGCTTTATTAAATTCATTTGTCATTAAAGTCTTAGTGCCTCCAAACTGAAGTTTAATATGGCTGTAGGCCTCTCTAATTAGTTCTCAAATAACTAGCAACCAGTGGGAGAAAACATAAAAGTTTGGTCCTGTAGGAGGTATAGTTTTTCAGTCTGTGTTCATCTGCCCCAAATCTAAGAGTTTCAGGGAGGCAAATGTTACCTTCTGATTGTTGCTGACATTCCTACATATTTCTTTCCTACCAATGCCACTTGGTCATTGCTGCATAGATATGGTAAAGACATGTACATATATAACTGTATTGTGAACTGAACTACCTTGTAAGGATAGATTCTTAGGACATTTTAATTTTTTAAATGTGATATTAACTTACAAGTTACTGTATTAAAATGCAGAGAACATAAAACGATTGATCGACTGCTGAAATAAACATAATTGTCTTTATCAACATTTAGAGTAATTCTGATTCCAAATTTGTCATTACAAAAGTAAAATTAAAAAGTAGTGGTATTGAACATAGCTATGCAAAGTTATCTCTTGTTCTTTTCTGGTCTCTCCAAGTAAGATTTCTATTTTGTACTTGTAGTGGTTATGCAGAATCTACAGAACTACCTTTTCACTGTTCCTGATGACATTTTTGCTGTTTAAAGGTGTTCAGAAAATAGAAGTTCTGTGTTTTATAATCCTGTAAGTCACTATTATATCACTAAAAAATAAAAGCAATATATATTTAAAATAAAGAAGAGCCAACTCTGATTCATACTGGCAAGCGAACTGATATTGTCTCCCCTGATAAGATTTTTCCTTGCACTAGCAGTTTTCTTTTAATGGCTTTACAAAATAGCTAGAACATTTCTGTTAGATTTTGAATTGCATTGAGTTGAGCTAAATTTAGTACACTACTTGTGATAATAAATCCATTCATGCATTTTATGGTATCTATCAAGTTTAGTATCTAGATTAGCTAGAAATATTAAAATAGAAAATAAATTAGAAAGTGGAAATTATTCCACTGGAACCTTGATTTTATAGCTCTATACAGTTAATACCACATTTTTGGAGTATGGGTTCACTTGAGTTTGGGATCTTGTAGAAGTACTTCTTCCTCTGAGAATTTATACTATAAATTTATATAAATTGAGACCAATGTAGCTATACTTATGAGGCAATTATCTTTTCCCTAAAAATTCATTCCTGGTTTGATAGAATTAACACACACACACACACACACACACACACACACACCTTAATTTATTCATTTAGGGTTCTAACCTAGATAATAAAAGTAACAACTGGGGTCAGGAGATGGCACACCCAAGTGAGTGCATATTGCCATGCATGAAGACCCAGGATTTGATCCCTATCTTCAGGGGAGAAGCTTTGTGATCAGTGAAGAAATGCTGTATCTATCTATCTCTATCTGTCTATCTATCTATCTATCTATCTATCTATCTATCTATCTATCTATCTATCTATCTATCTCCACTTCCCCTCCTAATGTTTCTCTATTCTTTCAAATAAGAGGGAACAAATTAATAACTAAGAATTCAGGCCGGGGTGTGTAGTTGGAAGGGCTACTGGGACAGGATACCAAGACTGAGTTTATACCTGCTAAATAGAGGTGATCACTTCTCTAAACTATTTAGCACTTTTCTAAACTACTTAGCACTTCTCTAAACTACTTAGCACTTCTCTAAACTACTTAACACTTCTCTAAACTATTTAGCAAGATAGACTTCATAAGTGAAGTTACTTCTACAGAAATTGAATGGCCACTTTTATCTTGCCTGAGCATTCAAAAACACTTAAGCATCACACCACAAACTTTTCCAGAGTTCATATGAGAGCCTTCTTATGTAGTAAGGTTTCCTTTCTAATATTTAGTCTAGACAAAGCAAGAGAAATAATATAAGACAGATGTCTGCATCGATCACTTGAAGATTGCTTTCCATTTACATTTATTAACATAATTCTCATAATTGATACATGAGATCCTTGGGAGAGGTGAATGCACAGACATACACTTTAAATTGTTTTTAGTTCAGTATAAAAGTTTAACTATTTTGATTTGTGAGAAAAATAATTTTAAGCCTATATGTTAGAGTCTATAAAACATCACTAATGGTTTCATACTTTATTATATCCCTAAAAGCCATTTCTATAACTTGAGTATAGCCATGCCAATATATAATAATTATGCAATCACATAATTTTCTATTATATAAATCACATAAATCTAATGTTAGAGAGACCCAGAGAAAGATACCATAATACCAAAACTTCCCTCAATGAGGTGGGGACTAGGCTCAAATGCAGGTTGTACCCATAACTAGGCAAATGCACACCGTCCAAGTGAGTTACCTTGCCTATCTATCACATTTAGTGTTTTTAAATAAGATTTGAACACCAGGAATTTTGCTTAAAGTAATCATATGTATTTATTTTATGGTGGTACATTGAACTAAATGACAAGAAAATTATGAGGTGAGTGAGTAAGGTACTCAGGTTATATAATAATGACTAGGGCATGGCTTTTTTTTTAACATACTTATGATACCAGTTATATTTTATTGCTGTATTTTTCTTTTTAGTTCCCCCAAGGGAGATTTATATTATTTATGATTTGACTAAAAATCAAGTAGCTCCAGGGGTTAGTAATTACATATGGGATCTTGTAACTTAAAGTTTCTAGCTCTACTATATCATATTGACATTTGAGAGTCTATCACCTGCTTCTGATGGAATATAGTAATAGGATCAATTTAAAGAATTAGGTTACCCACAAACAAATGTCATTTGGTGCAGGCTACATGTTTTAAACTGAAGATCAACTTGCTTATTTTGCCTTGTAAGGGCATCATAATTATTCTATAAATGCTGCTCCCTATAGTGGTATTTAGTCACCAAGGAGACTAATCTGCTGACTGTTCATTCTTGACACTTACCATATGGTTGTTAGTAATTTGGTCAGTGGATTAACCACAGGTCCTTTTAAGCTTCCTAACATGTATATTAGGTAATGTGTACTATGTTTCTAATTAGTTTCTTGCATTATATGCACAAAATCACTTGATCATGTATAGATTACAATTCATATTGTATATATGGAATAAATTAAAATAGAATGCACATTTTCTCAAAGTCAAAGAGTCTACCATGGTAAAGCTAGGATTCAAAATCAAAGATATTCCACTTTGATTATACAACATATTAGCACACTCATTTAATATAATCCTTTGAGTACTAAATAAGTATGGAAAATGTTCAGGTTCATGAATATGATTTGCATATATTATATTTATCTTTTCAATACATCCCCCCAAAAAAGAGCAAAAATATTTTCGCAGAATTTTCTCTTATCTAATAGTTTAATAAGATTAGCCAAATTTATGTTATTTTCCAGATAAATGAATGCTCTCATAACATACTTCAAATTTTAATTACACACAGTGTTTCTCTCTCTCTCTCTCTATATATATATATATGTGTGTGTGTGTATACATATATATATATTACATAGTTAAATATTTAATTTAAAATACATATACACATGCACATATACACTAACTTTTGACATCTGTATTTTTAGAGGGCTGGGGCTGTTGAGGCTCACCTCTCCAGAATGACTTTTTAAGATAGAGGAGTGAGGGAGAGGGTGACACACCATAGTAGTGATGTTTCCCTCATGCTATACCATGGTCATGTAGTGTACCAAGGAGCTCAAACCTGTATCACAAACATGTCAAGGGAAGAACATTACCAGATGAATTATCTCACTGGTCCCGGTAATTTTACTTTTGAACAGCTGTACTACCGTTCAATGTGATAATTGCATTATAAGAGTAATTTATTAAGTGTTATCTTAGTAATTTATGGATAATAAATGCTGAGAAAATATCCCTGTCATCTTAAGATTCTATATATCCATATTAAATCACTAATTAAAAAAAGAAAATACATAGATTGTAAGTAAAACTAATGAGATTGGTGGGGACTGATATAGCATGATGGTCATGCAAAGCAATGAGAAAACTACATTGTGCAAATAAAAGAATAAAAACCGAGATTCTTGAGAAAAGTAAACAAACTTTCACTTTTGGAGATAATTATTTCACTCTTCCTTATTTCCCTTATCTTCCCTCTTAACTAGCCACTATCAAAATAGAAATATCTGGCAATAATCATCATTAAAACTAATTATCATACTCTGGCTTGAAAAAAACATTCTGAAGAATAAATATTTCATACAAAATACCTGAACAAAGATTTAGAGAGTCATTCCTTTTTTAAAGGAAATCAATTAGTGTCATTCACTTTATTCATTCTTTCACTTAGGATATATTCAGTTGTCAGAAAAATCGACCTATTTTTTTCTATGCAAAAATGTGTCATGAATTTTCAAAGCCAATATTTTTTCAAAAATAACTATGAACACATAAAATGTAATAATATCACTATTAAATATTCTTATATCATTAATTATATTCAAGTTGATAGTAACATGAATACAATAACCAAGTAAGCATGTTAATGTGAGAATTAGTACTATACTGGAAATACAGTCATAATTCTTAGTATTTCACAAACAGATTCTCTTGCACAGATATGGTTATTTTCAATTAATAATTTATGATATATTGAATACATATGTTTATATTATATCCACATGTCTACAATATGTACATATATACATATATAAACACTGAATATTTTTCTTTAGCAGAGATAAAAATAAGCTTTCTCAAAGTATTTATAGTTTAAAACTTTCTAGTAGCTTCTGAACAGCAAACAATACATATATGTAAGCATTTACCTATTTCATTACATGTAAAGTTTATGTGTAACTTTAAATTTTCTATTGCATTCCCAAGTGTATTTAATAATTACACCATATTACACTGATATCTGTGATACCTATTAGTCTTTCAAAGAGAGGCACAATTTATGAAAAAAATTACTATCTATAAGATTTGAATCTACTGGGGCCAGGCAATGACCTACTAATTTGAGCACATGTTACAATGTGACTTGGATTCAAGCCCCACCCCCCACCTGTAGAGGAAAAGCTTTGCAAGCAAGTGGTGAAGCAGTGATACAGGTGTTTCTCTGTCTCTCTGCCTCTGTTATCTCCCCTTTCTTCTCTTCTTTTTTAAGTTCTTTTTAAACCTTTTAAAAATTATCTTTCTTTATTGTATAGAGACAGGTAGAAATTGAGAGGGGAGGGGGTGACAGAGAGGGAGAGAGACAGAGAGACACCTGCAACCCTGCTTTACCACTTGTGAAGCTTTCCCCTTACAAGTAAGAACTGGAGGATTGAACTTGTGTCCTTGTACATTGTAACATGTGCACTCAACCAGGTGCGCCACCACCCGGCCCCTCTCCCCTTTCTTCTCAATTTCTCTCTATCTCTAGTCAATAAATAAATGATAGATAGATAGATAGATAGATAGATAGATAGATAGGTCTACTGATGTTAGAACTCCCAGGATTATTGCAAAATAACTTTGTAAATATTTAATTTGCTTTATTCTGAGTAAAATATTTTAAGAGATAGATCTACTGATGTTAGAACTCCCAGGATTATTGCAAAATAACTTTGTAAATAATTTGCTTTATTCTGAGTAAAATATTTGAAGAACAATAATTTATAGCTGGTGCTAAGGTGCATCATATTTTAAATTTCAAGCAATGCTTCTGTGTTAAAGGAAATTGTTAATGCTAACGAGTAATATCAAGGGCCAAAGTTGGAAAGATTTTTTTTCTCCCACTTCTTCTTCTTCTAGCATTTGCCCTTCTTCCGTAGCCAGTCAACAGCGTCAGGTTGAGCCTGATGTCTGCTTGTTGCTGGCTTTGAAAGTGACTGGGATCCATGTGGATTCAGTCGGCTAGGAAGGATCGTCAGTTTCCCCAATAAATGGGTACTCACGGGATGCACCACGAGAAGGTTGATCCAATGCATCCCACTAATCCCCTATAAAAAAAAAAAATCACTGTAGTTATCTTTACATCCTAATAGTGTATTTAGTCACTACGGTGAAACTCTGATACTAATTTTCATATATCTTGAGTCAGTGTCAAGTTGGATTAAATTAGAACAAATTCCAAGTGAATTATAATGCTCATTAAAGGCAAAGAATGACTATATTTTCAGTAAATATATATATTCCAAATCATTTTACTGGTGACACAATGGCCTACAGGACAGTTGTTGATACACAAGTACAGCTTCTCATGTAAAACCTATCTGACATGAGGGAAAGAATTAAACATAATTGGTTTCAGTAAAATCTCCATTTACAGTCTTCATTGAAAGGATTTTCAATGTCTGTTATATATAAAGTTTAGAAAATGTATTAATAGAGTATAGCTTCAGAATGAAATATTTTTGATCTGTGTTTTCCAGATTTACTATGTAATAAATATATGTGATTTTTCTTAGTTTCTGCATCTTGTTCTAAGGATAATTTGTATCAGTATTTGTATGACTTAATATCAAAGTCCATGTGATATTTATTCTTTTCTTTTTTTGATATTTATTAATTCAAAAATTATAGGGTGTTAATAGTTTAAATATAACCAGTTAAATAAATATCACTTCATTCTCAACAAACTTGCAAACTAGAAGAAATTAAAATTCAATAAATAAATTGCCCAGATATAAATAGTTGCCTCAAGAAACTATGCATACTATTTACTAGTAAGTGATAGAAGTGACTGTATCTAACATATAGGCTACTAAATGGTACAACAGTGTATGTGTGTGTGTGTGTTATGTATAAATAGATTCCAAACTTGATATGAAATGATAATTACAGAAATGACAGGGTAAATGGGGAAAAAGTGGTACTTTAAAAACAAAGTCCTAAAATTAAAAAAAAAAGTTAATATATGCTAATAATGACATTTTTTTTACTTTTCTTGGGAGAGGAAAGTGCAATTACAGTATTAAAGTTATTTTTTTGCTCTACTCAAGGGGGGAAAGAAGGCCTCTTTCACAAATAGGGCTGGGAGAAGTGGAAGTACAAGTTGAAAATGAAACCAGAGGAGCCATGTGGTGGTGTACCTGCTTAAGTACACATATTACCAAGTATGAGGATCTGGGTTCAAGTCCCCACTCCACACCTGCAGGGGCAATGCTTCAAGAGTGGTGAAGCAGGTCTGCAGGTGTCTATCTTTCTCTTCTCTTCTCTATCTCCCCCTCCTTTCTCAATTTCTTTCTCAATAAATATTAGGAAAAAAAAAACAACAGGAAAAAATGGTTGCCAGGAGAAGCAGATTCGGAGTATAGCACCGAGCCTCAAAAATAACCTTAGTGGCAATAAAACAAAAGCAAAAATGAAACTTGACAACCAATTAATATCCTACACTAAAACTATCACAAAATTAATCAAAGATCTGGATATTAAACCTGAAATTATAAAATACATCAAAGAACAAATTGGTGAAACATTTCTTAACATTAACTGTAGATGTATTTGGAGACTCCACCACATGGGAAAGAAAAACAAAAACAAGACTGAACAAATAGGACTATATCAAATTAAAAACTTCTACAAACCAAAATAACATTCCATAAGGATAAACAGGAAACCCAATAACTGGGAGAACATATCTGCACGCCACACTTCAAACAGTTGATATCAAACAGCTATAAAGAACTCAGCTCAACACAAAGAAAAAGAACAAACCAATTTGGGCAGAATATATGAACAGACAGTTCTCTAAAGAAGAGATACACATGATCCACAGACACATGTGGAAATGCTCCAATTCACTCATCAGGAGAGAAATGCAAATTAAAACCTCATTGAGATTCCACTGCACACCTGTGAGACTGGTCTTCATCAACCAAATAGAAGATGATAAGCATCAGAGAGGATGAAGGAGGAACTCTCATATACTATTATATTGTTGAATAAATAGTGATTTATAAGATTACAAGTTAATAGAAATATATTATTTTAATACCATTCTCACTACCTAAGTTCTATATCTTCACCCCCAGCCTCCTTTGTTGGATCTGAATATTCACACTCCCCCCAGAGTCTTTTACTTCAGTGTAACCCTTCAAAACTAGTCCAAGTTCTGCTTTGTGATTTCATTTCTGTTCTGATTTCTCAGCTTCAGTCTATGAGTGGGATGATCCCATATTCACCCTTCTCTTTCTGGATTATCTCACATAAAATGATTCCTTCAAACTCCACCCAAGATGAGGTAAAAAATGGGAATTCATTATTCTTAATAGCTAAGTAGTATTCTATTGTGTATATATAGCACAACTTTCTCAGCCATACATTTGTTGTTGTGATCTTATAAATCACCATTTATTCAATATATCAAGGGAAACAAATTAAATATTTCAAGTTATTTAATTGCCTAGATTTCAACTTTGAGTATATATTCTTATAATCTAAGCATTTAATGTTTCAAATTTGTAAAATGATTCAATTATGACACTGGGCATAGAACAACCACCTTCTGTATGCCATCAAGGATTTTAGTCCATAAAAGATAATTTTAGGGAAGGATGACTAGAGGGCTCTGAACTCCAATTTCATCAGGGAATTGAGAGAGCAGAGGAAAAAACGAAGGATATTTGAAAGAAGCAATAAGTGTAGGTGTGACTTAGAAAGGAAGAGAAGGCAGGACCATAAACAAAAATGTGCAAATATAAGTTAGTTATATAAATAATAGTCAACCCATAACTGTGACTTAGGGAGAATTTATGAAGTTTCCAGTGGAAGGAATGGGGACACAGAACTCTGGTGGTGGGAATGGTGTGGAATTATACCCTTGTTATAATTTTGTAAATCAATATTGTCACTAAAAAAAAGTCCCCATTTCTCCTTGTCATGGAATATCTGAGGTTCTGCGTGTATTTCTTGATGTTTCCTCTCTTTGATCTCTTAGCATTTTATATTGCCTCTGTTGACTTTAACTAAATCTAACATACCATGTTATGATGCTACTGACCTGTTATTATAGATTGCCTCCAGAGATGCCAAGCCTGACATTTCAAACTCCCAACTCCTTTAATATGGTGAAATCTTTCCTAACACATGGGACTATCTAGTTTCATTTAAGATGCCATGTTTTCTAACACAGTTGCAGATACTTGATACAGGTTAGGACCTAGGATACTAGGTACATGTGTACATGTATCCACTAGCAAAGGACAATGATATACCTCAAAGTAAAATTCTTAATAGCACTCCATGATTAGATTTAGATTTTAATAACCCTGGGATTCCATTAGAATGGCCTAAAGAAGGCATCATACATTCTATAATTGTATATTTATTACTTAGGCCTAAACATCTTTATTTTCCTCTCCTACTTCACTTCTCTCAATCACTCTATCTGCTCAATTAACTATACAAATGGAAGTAAGAAAGATATTGTTTTTAGTTCAGTATAAAAGTTTAACTATTTTGATTTGTGAGAAAAATAATTTTAAGCCTATATGTTAGAATCCACAGCTTCCAATGGAGGGGATGAGACACAGAACTCTGGTGGTGGGAACTGTATGGAATTATACCTCTATTATTTACAGTCTTGCAAATCAATATTAAATTACTAATGAAAAATAAAAAAGTTACTATTTGTTGAGGTCGATAGAGTGGAATATCCTTCAAAATGAATACAACATAAACATATAAATTAGTTTAAATACAGAGATGTAATCAGTAACAAAACTTCACTAAAAAAATGTTACTCAGCTTTCTATTTCAGCCTGAAGAAAAAGATTCAGGTAAAATTGTTGGACTAAATTTAAGTATAAAAATATCAGAAATGTGGTATGGGTAAATATAAACAACTGATTTTTTCTTTGTTCTTAGTCTTTATGGTAGCTCATTTTCAAAAATTTATACCTCTGTAAAGTTGATTTAATACAGGGTATTGGGGCTGGATGGTGGCGTATCTGGTTGAGCACACATGTTACATTGTCCAAGGACCCTGGTTCGAGCCCCCGTTCCCCACCTGCAAGGGGAAAGCTTCACAAGTGGTGAAGCAGGACTACAGGTGTCTCTCTATCTCTCTCTCTCCCCTCTCCATTTCTGACGATCTCTATCCAATAAATAAATAAAGATAATAAAAAAATTTTAAAAATACTGGGTATTCAAACAGCATGAAAAATGTATTATGCTACTTATGGTAGGTGTAAAACCTTTAGTATGCTGGTACAAAGAGTAAATAGATATACCCTATATTTAAAAAGGTAACATTTAAACTTGGGTAAGTAATAAATTCAGTACACAAATAATAATTGCTAGATCACTACTGACAATATTGTATAAGTGGATGTATAAAATTAAAAAGATGCTACACAAAAATAATAAGATACTTACGATTCCTATCAGACAAAGAACTTGTGAAGATGAGGTTTATTTCAAAATTATAAAAGGTCCAATTTCAATCCTCTCACAAGACATATCACGTACTTTAAAGATACCACACATTTTAATAATTAAACAAAAATTACTAATTTTAATTTACTACACATCATTTTACAGGGACGTTCTCTTTATTTATTTTTATATTTATTCATTTTCCCTTTTGTTGCCATTGTTGTTTTATTGTTGTTGTAGTTATTGATGTCATCGTTGTTAGATAGGACAGAGAGAAATGGAGAGAGAAGGAGAAGACAGGGGGGAGAGAAAGATATACACCTGCAGACCTGCTTCACCGCCTGTGAAGCGACTCCCTTGCAGGTGGAGAGCCTGAAGCTCGAACCCGGATCCTTATGCCGTTCCTTGCGCTTTGCGCCAAGTGCACTAAACCCACCGTGCTGCTACCTCCCTACTACCCAGTTCTTTTTATTTTTAATGTATCTTTTTAATATATTTTTAAATTTTAATTTATTTATAAAAAGGAAACACTGACAAAACCATAGGATAAGAGGGGTACAACTCCACACAATTCCCAGAACTCCATATCCCATGCCCTCCCCTGATAGCTTTCCTATTCTTTAACCCTCTGAGAGTATGGACCCAAGGTCATTGTGGGATGCAGAAGGTAGAAGGTCTGGCTTCTGTAATTGCTTTCCTGCTGAACATGGGCATTGATGCTGTTCACAGGCTACGGAAGAAGGGCAAACGCTAGAAGAAGAAGAAGAAGAAGAAGAAGAAGAAGAAGAAGAAGAAGAAGAAGAAGAAGAAGAAGAAGAAGAAGAAGAAGAAGAAGAAGAAGAAGAAGAAGAATGGGCGTTGACAGGTTGATCCATACTACCAGCCTGCCTCTTTCTTTCCCTAGTGGGGCAGTATTCTGGGGAATCAGAGCTCTAGGACACATTGGTGGGGTTGTCTGTCCAGGGAAGTCTGGTTGGCATCATGCTAGCATCTGGAACCTGGTGGCTGAAAAGCGATTTAACATACAAAGCCAAACAAGTTGTTGACGAATGAATCATGAACCTAAGCCTGGAATAGTGCAGATGAAGGGGGGAGAGGGAGTCTCTGTTTTATAGATAGCTAAGAGGCATATTTTAGTTATATTCCAAAGGGCTTGTGGGTATACTAGTGGAATATACATGATGGAATATTACTTAGTTGTTAGAGATGATGAAGTTGTCTCATTTGCATCTTCTTAGATGAAACTTGAGGACATCATGTTGAGTGAGATAAGTCAAAAAGAGAAGAACAAATATCAAATCATCCCAGTTATTATTGAGACTTAATAAACTAGGGATGGGGAGGGAGAGAATAAAATGAAACATGGACTGGGTTTGGTGTATTGCACCAAAGCAAGGGACTCTGGGGAAGATGGGGGAAGGAGGAGAGGAAGAAAACTTTGGGAGCCTGGTACATAATGAAATTGTTTGTATATGTTAATGATTGCACTGTAAAGTATTAATGCCCTCAATAAAAATAAATTTAAAATAAAAATTATTTTTAAAACAATAGTAGCTAAAGGTGTAGATGATTCCAGTGAAAATGAATATGTGAAAAATGGAATTCCAAAAGTATCTACTGTAGCTTTGAAATTAAACACACAGACAAAAAGCCCATCAATTTGCTATAATAGTAGATCAAAGATGATTTCTGAAAGTGCATGTATTTATTCTACAATAAATAGTTTCAGGTATAACTTATTGATCTGAAAATCCAATAGAACAATGTAAACTCATCAGCACTTTACAATGATAAAGGACTGTCCTGAATCACATTAGTCTAGAGTCAGAAAAAAAAATGAGACAAATGTAGTTTAACAACTGGACAACTTAAAATAGGATCTTGGTCTTTTTACTTAAGTTGCAAGATAAGTCACCAACATTTTTCCCCAGTAAAGTACTAAAAGTTGAGAATTGTTTAGAAGTGAATCAATTACAGTTCTCTCACTCCAAAGCTAACCTTATCAAAGCAAGGACTGTAAAAGCTGAATAAGGGCAAGAGACTGGCATACTTTAACAATGACTCTTTAGTTACTATCAGGCAATTCCATCAACTGGGGCCCTAATCGGGGAGTCTTGACATTTCCAAATACACTTGATGGGCCTAGATCTTGAATAAATCCCTCTCTCCATTGTTACTGGCCATTTATATCAGGAACAACACAACAGACCCCTTTGTGGGCCCCTCATAGGACCTTGCCCTCAAATTGGATCAACAATGCTAGAGAATGTTCCATCCTCCTAAGGGAAGGAAGCTGGACAACATATTGTATGCTATACCTGAGGTAGATGAGTCAATATTGGGGCAGCATGGAATGTTCCTACTCATGACCACAGAATGTGAGCTCAGATCTAGAGGGATGCAGAGCTCACATAGTTTCCTAAACTGATTATGGGCCTCAGATCACATCAAATCGATGGGGTTTACAGTCAATAATATTTATACCCCCCTTCCCATATTAAGGAGCTACTGTCTTCCCTGATCCAGCTTTCTGGTCTTTTGTCCAGCCATGACATCATCTCCCCAGACAATATCTGCATAAGTACCACGTGCTAACCGATTGCGCTACTGGAGATCCCCCAGACACTATCTTAGATCATCCTGCATATCAGATTTCAGACTCGGGCAAAAAGAAAAAGGAAAATTTTGAACAATGGCACTACAATACATTAAATCCATAATATCAATAAATGTCAATGGCTTAAACTCACCAATCAAAAGGCACAGGGTGGGGGGATGGATCAGAAAACATAACCCAAAAATATGCTGCTTGCAAGAATCCCATCTGTCACAACAAGATACACACAGACTTAAAGTGAAAGGATGGAAAACTATCATACAGGCTAACGGACCACAAAAAAGGGCAAGAACAGTCATTCTCATCTCAGACATGATAGATTTTAAATTAAATAAAGTAACAAAAGATAGGCAAGGACATTACATAATGATGAGAGGATCAATCAGCCAAGAAGACTTAACAATTATTAACATCTATGCACCCAATGAGGGACCATCTAAATACATTAAGCACCTACTGAAAGAATTTCAATAATACATCAATAGTAATACAATAATAGTGGGAGACTTCAATACCCCACTTAGACAGATCAACAAAGCAGAGAACCAACAAAGATACAAGAAAATTGAATGAAGAGATTGACAGACTAGAACTTTTGGACATTTTCAGACTCCTCCACCCCAAAAAACTGGAATACACCTCCTTTTCAAATCCACATAACACATACTCAAGGATAGACCACATGTTAGGCCACAGAGACAGCATCAATAAATTCAAGAGCATTGAAATCATCCCAAGTATCTTCTCAGACCACAGTGGAGTAAAACTAACATTTAACGACAAAAAGAAAATTATTAAAAGACACAGAATTTGGAAACTAAACAACATGCTCCTTAAGAACCACTGGGTCAGAGACTCACTCAAGCAGGAAATTCAAATGTTCCTGAAAACTAATCAAAATGAAGACACACCTATCAAAATATTTGGGACACAGCTAAAGCAGTACTGAGAGAGAAACTTATAGCCATACAATCACATATTAAACACCAAGAAAAAGCTCAAATGAACGACCTTACTGCACACCTCAAGGACTTACAGGAAGAGGAACAAAGGAACCCTAAAGCATCCAGAAAGACAGAAATCACTAAAGTTAGAGCAGAAATACACAACATCGAAAATAAAAGAACCATACAAAAGATCAATGAAGCCAAATGTTGGTTCTTTGAAAGATTAAACAAAATTGACACACCCCTAGCCAGACTCACCAAACAAAAAAGAGAGAAGACTCAAATTAATAGAATTGTAAACGATGCAGGAGATATCACAACTGACACCACAGAAATCCAGAGAATCCTGCAAAACTTGTATAAAGAACTATATGCCACCAAACTAGAGAATCTGGAAGAAATGGAACAATTTCTAGAAGCATATGCCCTTCCAAAACTGAACCAAGAAGAACTACAAAATCTAAATGCACCAATCACAGACAAAGAAATTGAAACCGTTATTAAGAATCTCCCCAACAACAAAAGTCCTGGACCAGATGGCTTCACAAACAAATTCTACAAAACTTTCAGGAAACAGTTAATAGCAATACTTCTTAAGCTATTCCATAAGATTGAAGAAACAGGAATACTCCCTTCCACCTTCTATGAAGACAACATCACCCTGATACTTAAAGCTGATAGGGACAGAAAAAAAAAGGAAAACTACAGACCAATATCTCTGATGAACATAGATGCCAAAATATTAAACAAGATCTTGGCCAACCGGATACAGCAACATATCAAAAAGATTGTTCATCATGACCAAGTAGGATTCATCCCAGGAATGCAAGGCTGGTTCAACATCCGTAAGTCAATCAATGTCATTCACCACATCAATAAAAGCAAAGCCAAAAACCACATGATTTTCTCAACAGATGCAGAGAAAGCCTTTGACAAAATCCAACGCTTATTCATGCTCAAAATTCTACAAAAAAATGGGAATAGATGGGAAATTCCTCAAGATAGTGGAGTCTATATATAGCAAACCTACAGACAACATCATACTCAATGGACAGAAGCTGAAAGCATTCCCCCTCAGATCGGGGACTAGACAGGGCTGTCCACTATCGCCGTTACTCTTCAACATAGTATTGGAAGTACTTGCCATAGCAATCAGGCAAGAGAAAGGAATCAAAGGAATACAGATTGGAAGGGAAGAAGTCAAGCTCTCACTATTTGCAGATGATATTATAGTATACATAGAAAGACCTAAAGAATCCAACAGAAAATTACTGGAATTTATTAGGCAATATATCAAGGTATCAGGCTACAAAATCAGTGTACAAAAATGAGCGGCATTTCTTTATGCAAACACTAAATCTGAATAAGAAGACATCCAGAAATAACTCCCATTTACACTCTCAACAAAATCAATCAAATACCTAGGAATAAATTTGACCAAAGAAGTGAAAGACTTGTATGCTGAAAACTATGAGTTGCTACTCAAGGAAATAGAAACTGATACCAAGAAATGGAAAGATATCCCATGGTCATGGATTGGAAGAATAAATATCATCAAAATGAATATTCTCCCCAGAGCCATATACAAATTTAATACAATACCCATCAAAGTTTCACCAAGCTTCTTTAAGAGAATAGAACAAACACTACAATCATTTATCTGGAACCTGAAAACACCTAGAATTGCCAAAACCATCTTGAGGAAAAGAAACAGAAATGGAGGCATCACACTCCCAGACCTTAAACTATATTATAAAGCCATCATCGCCAAAACAGCATGGTACTGGAACAAAAATAGGCACACAGACCAGTGGAACAGAATTGAAAGCACAGAAATAAATCCCCACACCTATGGACATCTAATCTTTGATAAGGGGGCCCAAAGGATTAAATGGAAGAAGGAGGCTCTCTTCAATCAATGGTGCTGGGAAAACTGGGTTGTAACATGCAGAAGAATGAAATTGAACCACTTTATCTCACCAGAAACAAAAATCAACTCCAAATGGATCAAAGACCTAGATGTCAGACCAGAAACAATCAAATACTTAGAGGAAAACATTGGTAAAACACTTTCCCACATACACCTCAAGGACATCTTTGATGAATCAAACCCAATTGCAAGGAAGACTAAAGCAGAAACAAACCAATGGGACTACATCAAATTGAAAAGCTTCTGCACATCCAAAGAAACTATTAAACAAACAGAGAGACCCCTCACAGAATGGGAGAAGATCTTCACATGCCATACAACAGACAAGAAACTGATCACCAAAATATATAAAGAGCTCAGCAAACTTAGCACCAAAAAAGCAAATGACCCCATCCAAAAATGGGCAGAGGACATGAACAAAACATTCACCTCAGAGGAGATCCAAAAGGCTAACAAACATATGAAAAACTGCTCTAGGTCACTGATTGTCAGAGAAATGCAAATTAAGACAACACTAAGATACCACCTCACTCCTGTAAGAGTGGCATACATCAAAAAGGACAGCAGCAACAAATGTTGGAGAGGATGTGGGGACAGAGGAACCCTTTTACATTGCTGGTGGGAATGTAAATTGGTACAGCCTCTGGGAGAGCAGTCTGGAAAACTCTCAGAAGGCTAGACATGGACCTTCCATATGATCCAGTAATTCCTCTCCTGGGGTTATACCCCAAGGACTCCATAACACCCAACCAAAAAGAGGTGTGTACTCCTATGTTCATAGCAGCACAATTCATAATAGCTAAAACCTGGAAGCAACCCAGGTGTCCAACAACAGATGAGTGGCTGAGAAAGCTGTGGTATATATATACACAATGCAATACTATGCAGCTATCAAGAACAATGAACCCACCTTCTCTGACCCATCTTGGACAGAGCTAGAGGGAATTCTGTTAAGTGAACTAAGTCACAAAGATAAAGATGAGTATGGGATGATCCCATTCATCAACAGAAGTTGAGTAAGAAGATCTGAAAGGGAAACTAAAAGCAGGACCTGGCCAAATTGTAAGTAGGGCACCAAAGTAAAAACCCAGTGGTGAGGGGTAGACATGCAGCTTCCTGGGACAGTGGGTGGTGGGAGTGGGTGGGAGGGATTGGTCACAGTCTTTTAGTGGTGGGAATGGTGTTTATGTACACTCCTAGCAAAATGTAGACATAAAAATCACTAGTTAATTAATATGAGAGGGGGAAAATCAATTGTATGTCTCAAAGTTTTTCCAAACACAAACTGAATCTTTTTAATATATAGGCTGTGTATTTGATATGCGGACTCTCTCAAAAGCCTAGACCAAGTAGATTAGAAGCATCCAATAGCACAGCTATATACAAGATACTGGATACTGTACAGCAAACCCTAACA
Organism: Erinaceus europaeus; assembly: GCF_950295315.1. Lineage (NCBI taxonomy): Eukaryota > Metazoa > Chordata > Mammalia > Eulipotyphla > Erinaceidae > Erinaceus > Erinaceus europaeus. The sequence goes on along the minus strand of NC_080162.1, from coordinate 166,868,089 downwards.
AAAGGACTTTTCAAAGTTAACCCAATTACCAAATAATGTGATGGTAATATTAACTATCTATTGTCTTTTTGAACCCTAAGACAGCAGGAACCTCACATCTCCACTATAGAACCCCTACTTCCCCCAGTCCTGGAACCCTTGGATAGGGCCCACTTTCCCGTATGCATCTCCCAATCCATACCAAATAATATTGCATCCGCCGATCACAACCTAACCAACACAACGATTGCCACCTCAACATGCTTCAGCTTAGACTGTGTCCAGAGACTTCACGTGTGGAATGACAACCCTTCAGCTTCATTACTCGGGTGAGACCTTTCCTTTTATAGTACACTCTAATTTCATCTCAGGTGGTTCACTTTCTAACAAAGTCCCATAACCTAGATATACACCGGTTTCTGTGAGAGAGAGCTTATGTTCACACGTATCCATAAACTACTGCAAAATATATACCTGAAAGCAGAAGTACACTAGAGTTTGCAGTGAGTACCTCCCTAACACTTCCTCTCCACTATTCCTAGCTTTGGGCTCATGATTGCTCAACAATTTGTTTGGCCTTGTATGTTAACTCTCTTTTCAATCACCAGGTTCCTGATGCCATTAGGATGCTGGCCAAGCTTCCCTGGATTGAAGACCCCACCAATGTGTCCTGGAGCTCAGCTTCCCCAGAGACACATCCTACAAGGGAAAGAGAGAGGCAGACTGGGAGTATGGACCGACCAGTCAACGCCCATGTTCAGCGGGGAAGCAATTACAGAAGCCAGACCTTCTACCTTCTGCAACCCTCAATGACCCTGGGTCCATGCTCCCAGAGGGATGGAGAATGGGAAAGCTATCACGGGAGTGGGGGTTATGGAGATTGGGTGGTGGGAATTGTGTGGAGTTGTACCCCTCCTACCTTATGGTTTTGTTAATTAATCCTTTCTTAAATTTAAAAAAAAACTGGCAGGAAAAGAAATTTGTTATATACAGTTTTATTAATAGATATTTAAACATTTTGTTCAACTTTGTGGAATTCCATTGAAAATAAAAAAATCTGTATCAGTAATTTAAAAAAAAAAAGGAAAAAAAAAACTAGTGTAGCCAGAGGACCTTTGGAATTTAAGTAAAATATGCCTACTAGCTATCTACTAAATGTAGGAACCCCCCAACTCTTAATCTGTACTATTCCAGCCCTTAGGTCCATGATTAGTCAACAATTTGTTTGGCTTTGTATGTTAACCTCTTGTCAACCACCAGGTTCCAGATGCTAGCATGATGCCAACCAGACATCCCTGGACAGACACCCCACCAATGTGTCCTAGAGCTCTGCTTCCTCATACCCCTTCCCCACTAGGGAAAGAGAGAGACAGACAGGCTGGAAGTATGGATTGACCTGTCAATGCCTATGTTCAGCAGGAAAGCAACTACAGAAGCCAGACCTTCTACTTTCTGCAGCCCACAATGACCTTGGGCCTATACTTCCAGAGAGTTAAAGAATAGGAAAGCTATCAGGGGAGGGGATAGAATACAGAGTTCTGGTGGTGGGAATTGTGCAAAGCTGTTCCGCTCTTATCCTGTGGTTTTGTCAATGTTTCCTTTTTTATAAATAAAAATTTTTTTAAAAAAAGAAGTGAATCAAGTATATCTTCATAATAAAAATTCACTTATTCAATTACACAGGAATGTGCCCTTACATGAGACAAAAATCCATATTGTGAATATGAATACCACAGATATTGTAAATTATTGTCTGTGTACATGACAGGAGTATGGACTGTCATGTCACATGTTAACTGTGTACTTGCTTTAATCACTAACAGCATCAACAGACACCCAGAAACAAAAGCTAGCAAAATGAGCATTATTCTAGATTCTTCTGCTCATACACTCCATTAAAGCTAGTGAAAGTAACTCCATTAATATATCTTATATGGTCATTATTTTACTTTCTCAAATTATCTCATTTAAACAGTATTGATTTTATTCTTTACATCATTATTTCTCATTTGAATATTCTAACAACCTTACCATGCTAACTCTGTAGATAGTTCTTAATAAAATGAAAGCATCCTCAATAAATTTAGCTTTATAAAAAAAAAAAATCCTCAGTATATAACTGCTTTTAAAGATAAAATATAAATTTTATTTTTCAAATTTAACATTTTTCGTGTTACTTTATTTCTTATTTATGTTTAATTCTTTCCTTGAAATGGTGATTGGGTTTCACAAATATTTTACCCTAAAAATTAGGAATACTCAAATGTGGTTCATCACATATATATATATATATATATATATATATATATATATATATATATATATATATATATATGTGTGTGTGTGTGTGTGTGTGTGTATGTATATGTATGTATATATATATGGTAGAATATATACTTTTCGGGGCCAAGTGGTGGCGCACCTGGTTGAGCACATATGTTACAATGCGCAAGGACCTAGGTTCAATCTTCTGGTTCCCACCTGCAGGGGAAAGCTTCACAAGTGGTAAAGCAGGGCTGCAGGTGTCTGTCTCTCTCCCTCCCTATCACCCCTTTCCCTCTCAATTTCTACCTGTCTCTATCCAATAAATAAAGATAATTAAAATTTTTTTTAAAAGGATATATACATTTCATTCCAAACTGAGTTTTACATAATTGGGAGAATATTAGTTAGGATATCTAGTTAACACATCACTATAAAATGAAGCACTGAAGATGGATTAAAGCAGTAATTTAGGCCCAAGATGCAAGCAGATCTTTCTCTAGAACTGAAAGTCTCAGGTGGATTGCCTTCTGACAACTTATGGATGGCAGTACCGCATTTCACAAAATAGAGAGAAGGAGATGGAGCAAGGAAATTGCCAGGCTCTGTAAAATGCAGCCCAGTTAATGAACATCCTGGAAGAGCTAAATGCAATCACGGTATCTCTTTCTTGAGTGACAGCATATGGAGGTAGAGTGCAGTTCAGAAATTGTTGGGAAAAATATTGAAGAAAAACATGCCCAAATTTTGTAAACCCAATGCTAAATCTATATAACTATAAAAGTCTGAGAAATTCCAAGCATTAGAATCTTGAAAAATATTGTCAAATAATAACAGTGTCAAATTACTAAGAACCATGAAAATGAGAGAACATATTAATATCAGACAGAGAAAAGACAAGGTACATTCATTAGAAGAAATACAAGATGTCTGCAGATTTAATTAGAAATAATAAAATAAGATGACAGCAGAGTACATAATTAAAGCCTTAAAAATGCTGAAGAGAGATATTAGAGGGGCAGGAGGTGATGCACCTCATTAAGGTTACATGTTTAAATACAAAAGGACCTTGATTCAAGCCCCCGGTCTCCACATGCTGGGCAAGCTTCAGGAGTATGGAAGCAATGCTATCAGTGTCTCTCTCTCCCTCTGTATTTCCCTTTCTTGATTTCTCACCGTCTATATCCAGTAAATAAAATATGAAAAAAATTAAAGGAGAGAGCTATCAGAGTACTGTGTATATTTGGCTTATGGTAGTACCATGAATTGACTTTCTGGGGATCAAGAATTCAGGTATATTGTACAACATGGCAGTCATTATTAAAGGCTAACCTCAGAGCTCTTCCTGAGCAAAGCCTAGCCCATCTTCTAAATCTGCGTTCCCTACTGCACACTTGAATTTTATTTTCATGTGTCTCTTAAATAGAAAATAGAAATATTATTGGTGATATATAAGTCTCTATCCTCAGGTGAGAAGCTAGTCTTTCAGATAAATGGTTTGTAATTTTGTAATATAATAGTGAAGCACTTCAAGCGAAAAATTACATCTTGTAAGAAGTATATGTGAACTGTCTTCAACTGCATGCTATGAATTCAAGACCTAGGAGAGTACCTAAAATAACTGATCATCTTATCTTTCTGTATGAATATTTATAGAGTTGATTGACAATTTAACAGCAGTCGTATTTCTCCTTAAAGTTGTCACTTGACAATTTTCTTAAGTGAAAGATGTGACATTTCTTTTAGCTCATTAATTAGCTTGCAGGATTTTGATTAATCGGTCATATATTTTGTTATTCTAAACTTTTAGGAAATAAATCCCTATTTTCCTACGTAAACATTTAAGGAGACATGATTTAAATAGCCCATTGATTAAAGTGCTACCAATGATTAAAGTAAAGTAGTGTAGTCGGCAGTAACAAGCAATACACATATTTCAGTGACTTAGCACATGGCAGCTTACCACTCTACATAAGTCAAAAAGTTGTTTCAATTGTCATTTCCACTCAGAATAGAGAACTAGTAATTAGAGTTCATCTGATAGTTGTTAGATGTGGGGAAGATCTAAGTGTTCATATATTGCCAAACATGTAGCATCAACAATTGGAAAATATTTTAAATAGATGTAAATTTAAAGATAAAATTATTAAGAGACAAAGACACAAGAAGAAAACATTTGCATGATTTTTAAGGGTAAAATAATGCTTAAAATTGAGATAAGATATGCATATTACAAGTAACAGGTTTGAAGTCACACTCATAAAGTAAAAAATGACAGAATAAAATCTGGAGAAAAATGTCCAAAATTTAATCATCACAACAAAAATCTTCAGACAAATCTAAGGTTTTATGTCACTCTTCTTTCCAGCTTCTTCTTCTTTTAGCGTTTGCCCTTCTTCTGTAGCCAGTCAACAGCGTCAGGTTGAAAGCTGTCAGGAGCTTCTTGTTGCTGGCTTTGAAAGTGACTGGGATCCATGTGGATTCAGTCGGCTAGGAAGGATCGTCAGTTTCCCCAATGAATGGGTACTCACGGGATGCACCACGGGAAGGTCGATCCAATGCTAATACCCTATTATGAAAAGCAGTAAAAGTTTTTTTTTGGCAGACAGAAGATACAGAAAATGATATGCTGTATAAACTAGTTTATATTCTGTTGTGTAAAAAGATTTAAAGGAGGGGGGGCTGGGTAGTGGTACATCTGATTGAGCGCACATCTTACAATGCTCAAGGACCAGGTTTCCAGCCCCGGGTCCCTATCTGCAAAGTGAAAGCTTTGCAAACAGTGAAGCAGTGTTGCGGTTTTCTCTCTTTCTCTCTCCCTATCTCCCACTTCCCTCTTGATTTCTGGCAGTCTCTATCCAATAAATAAAGATAATAAAAAATTTAAAAATATATATATATTTAAGAGGACAAAGCACACATTTACTATAGTTATCTACCTTGTGACAGTGAGGTTACATTTGTATACATTTTTGGTTTATCTGTTGGTACATATTATGTACTCTATTACCCTTATGTCACTTGAATATTTCTTCAGTAAAGTTTTCATTAAAATATTTCTGATTACTGTTTACTCATTTTATTTTAGATAGTTGTATTTTTCAACTGTGAAAACAACTGAATTGAATTTTTCCAATTACTGCTCAGGGTCAGTGCTGCATTTGGAAGAAAATTTAGTCCCCTCTACTTAGGGTCAGATTTGTATTTAAAAATATAGTTAAAATTTTATAAATATTGTTTACTTTGCATAGGAATAGAAACTGAAAGGGAATGAGGAGGTAGAAAAAGATACAGAGAGAGAGAGAGAGAGAGATAGGAGCAATGCATGAAGCATTCTTACTGCAGGTGGATCAGGGGCTTGAACCCAGGTCCTTCTGCACTGCAGCCTGTATACTTAACCAGGTGAGCAACCACCTGACCTATTTTTAAAACACTTAAAACAAATTTTCGCATGGTTGCAAATTTCTGCATTGTTTATTTCATAGTTTCTCTAGTCCTCACCTGCAAGAGGGAAGCTTCAAGCAGTGACTCAGTGCTCAGTGCTGTAGGTGTCTATCTTACTCTGCCCATATTCTTTAACCTCAATTTCTCTTTGTCCTATCAAACCATATATATATATATGCACACACACATACATATATGGAGAGAGGTAAGCTATTAAGTTGCAATTTTTTCAAAATAATTATAAAATATATTTATATTGACTTCTGTTTACTTTTTACTTTTAAGTGTTTTGCTTGGTGTAGTCTTCATAGGTTTATTAAATGTCAATTCTGAATTTTCATTTTTTTTTCTTTTTCTTTTTTTTATTTCTGTTTATTTACATTGGGTTGTTCTAGTTCTCCCCCCCCCCAAGAGAATTGGATCAGTCCAGTTAGTTTCACGGGCCGCTTGGCCCCGCCCCTGGGAACACTGAGAGAGGGTTCCTGAGTTACAGAGTTCTGGGAGTTGGAGAGTGGCAGAGTTCCAGAGTTCCAGAGTTGGAAAGTTGGAGAGTTGCAGAGAGAGAGTGCTTGGCGCCGCTGCGAAAAAGAGACAGCAGAGTTCTGTTTGGTGATTAGTTTGGTTTATTTTATGAATCGTTGTTCCTGAATAAAGAAATACAGCTTCCCTGCCCAGCCGTGTGTCTGGTCGTCTCTGTTACCCACCCGTGAAGCTAGCTAACCCAGCTAGAGCTGCCGAATTTTTAACAACAAATGGCACCCATGTGGACCTGACCTGCGCATCTCTCAGATAAGTAAAGACAATTTGGCTACCTATGCACTATGGCCTTCTCTTCTGCTTGTGAAGAGATCTCCAAAGGCCTCTGCTCTTTCTTCATGAGACTGTTTTGCTGTTTCTGGAACATTTATCTCTGGACCACTCTGTGGTTTCCACTCGCTCAGGCGAACTCAGAACAGTCAGCAGGAATAGTCAGAGGGCGGGAGGCGAGGCGTGGAGCTGCTATTTCCACCTGGTTAAACAGCCAGCCAGCCGGCTGCACCCAGACAACCCCGCGCACCGCCCCGCAGCCTGCAGGAGGCTGATACCACCACGCTGGAGCCCGACGCCACCACGCAGGAGCCCAATGCCTCCACACAGGAGCCCGATGCCAGCCCGATGCCACCACGCTGGAGCCCAACGCCACCACGCAGGAGCCCGATGCCACCATGCTGGAGCCCAACGCCAACACACAGGAGCCCAATGCCAACACGCAGGAGCCTGATGCCAACACACAGGAGCCCGATGCCAGCACGCAGGCCAGCCCACAGGAGCCAGCTCTCCACCGCGTGGCACAGGGCACTGGACGCGTGATCCCTCCATGCTGCTCAGCCACTGCGAGCAGGGCAGCAGACATGGCAGGGCCATGGGGCAGGGCCGCGGCGGCCTATCATGGCCTCCACCCCTGGGCACCTCGGCCCACGCCTTTTACAATGCTGGCCCACCTGCCCTCTTTCCATAAATTCTGGAACGATCCCGGACCTCCCGGACCCCCGGGCTCCCTGCCGAAACTGGGCACACGCGATCTCCAGCTGCCAGTCCGGTCTGAAGGCAGACAAGCTAGAGTACACAGAGATTTGTGCAGAGATCACAACCTGCAATTCCTAGAAGTGAAGCTGAGCGGGAAGCCACCTCCAGATGGTGAACCCCCAACAACTAAGACAGTACAGATTTAAATTCGTGTTTAAAATGACATGTCTTCGTAACAAAGGTTTCTCTCCTTGTGTATTAATGACCATATATATGTATGTTTAAAGTTTGGTAAAAAGTAATTTTAAGGCTAAATTCTTACTAGACAAAGTTAAATGAAAAAGGTTTTCAACGTAATTCTCATAAAGATAAAATTAACTTTCATTTAAAGTCTGAGGTAAAAATTAGTTAACAATCAATATATTTTAACTAAGTTGGTCTAAAAAAAAGGTTAAATAGACTTGTTGATATGTAAAACTCTTCATTACCTTCTCTATTAGAAATGGTTGATCGCACAATGGCTATGCTAATTATTCTCATGCCTGAGGTTTCCTTTCCGCACACAACTAGGGTGTGACTCCATCTTGAATGGGTGTAACAAAAGGTTAAAAGACGTTGTTGATATGTAAAAGTCTCAAATTCCTTCTCTATTAGAAATATGCTAATAACAAGTTTTGTTTCATAGTAAGTAAATTGCAGCCAGCTGCCTTTGGGACTCTAGGCCGTTCCCCACCCCCATGAAAATGCCCATTGAGGCAAGTACACCCCCAAGAGGCAAGAAAGTATGCCCCCCAGAGGCAAGAAATGTTTTTTTTAAGCTGATAAAGTTTTGCCCACAGAGGCAAAAATGGCCCCCTCAGGCCTTCCCTTGGCAGCACACTGGTTCTTGTTACTTGCTTGCATGTTTCACCATGTTTGTGCCAGTTTCTTTTTTAAAAATGCCTGTATGATAGAGGTTTCTGTTCACCCCACACCCTTGATACTATAGTCATTTAGTTAAAAAGAAAAGGGGGAATTGTCGTATGCTTTACATTGGTTTGTTCTAGCCCTCCCCCGCCAAAAGAATTGGATCAGTCCAGTTCGTTTCCCACTTGGCCCCGCCCCTAGGAACCCTGCCAGAGTTCCAGAGTTGCAGAGTTCAAGAGGGTTCCAGAGTTCGAGAGTTAGAGGGTTCCACAGTTGGAGAGTTGAAGAGTTCCAGAGTTCGAGAGTTCGGGAGTTAGAGGGTTCCAGAATTCCTGAGTTCAAGAGTAAGAGAGAGTGCTTGCACCGCCGCAAAGAGACAGCAGAGTTCTGTTTGGTGATTAGTTTGGTTTAGTTTATGAATCGTTGTTCCTGAATAAAGAAACACAGCTTCCCTGCCCAGCCGTATGTCTCCGCGTCTCTGTTACCCGCCCGTGAAGCTAGCCCGGCCAGCTGGAGCTGCCGAATTTTTAACAACATATTTCTTTATTGGAGAATTAATGTTTTACATTCAACTGTAAATACAATAGTTTGTACATGCATAACTTTCCCCAGTTTCCCCATATAACAATACAACCCCCACTAGGTCCTCTATCATCCTTCGTGGACCTGTATTCTCCCCACCCACCCACCCCAGAATCTTTTACTTTGGTGTGATATGCCAATTCCATTTCAGGTTCAGCTTGTGTTTTCTTTTCTGATCTTATTTTTCAACTTCTTCCTGAGAGTGAGATCATCCCATATTTATCCTTCTGTTTCTGAATTATTTCACTTAACATGAATTTTTCAAGCTCCATCCAAAATCTGCTGAAAACGGTGAAGTCACCATTTTTTGCAGCTGAGTAGTATTTCATTGTGTATATATAGCACAACTTGCTCAGCCACTCATGTGTTATTGGACACCTGGGTTGCTTCCAGGTTTTGGCTATTAAAAATTGTGCTGCCAAGAACATATGTGTACACAGATCTTTTTGGATGGGTGTGTTGGGTTCCTTAGGATATATCCCCAGGAGAGGAATTGCAGGGTCATAGGGAAGGTCCATTTATAGCCTTCTGAGAGTTCTCCAGACTGTTCTCCACAGTGGTTGGACCAATTGACATTCCCACCAGCAGTGTAGGAGGGTTCCTTTGATCCCACACCCTCTCCAGCATTTGCTGCTGTTACCTTTTCTGATGTATGACATTCTCACAGGAGTGAAGTGGTATCTCATTGTTGTCTTTATTTACATTTCTCTGACAGACAGAGACTTAGAGCATTTTTTCATGTGTTTCTTGGCCTTTTGAATCTCTTCTGTGGTGAATATTCTGTCCCAGTCCTCCCCCCATTTTTGGATGGGGTTATTTGTTGTCCTGTTGTTGAGTCTGGCAAGCTGTTTATATATGTTGCTTATTAAACTCTTATCTGATATATGGCATGTAAAGATCTTCTCCCATTCTGTGAGGGGTCTCTTGGTTTGGGTAGTGGTTTCTTTTGCTGTGAAGAAGCTTTTTAATTTGCTTTAGTCCCATAAATTTATACTTGCCTTAGTCTTCTTTGTAATTGGATTCGTTTCATTGAAGATGTCTTTAAAATTTATGTGGAAAAGAGTTCTGCCAATATTTTCCTCTAAGTATCTGATAATTTCTGGTCTAACATCCAAGTCCTTGATCCACTTGGAATTTACTTTTGTATTTGGTGAAATACAGTGATTCAGTTTCATTCTTCAATGGGTTGCATGTTTCAACCCATTGTTTCCAACACCATTTGTTGAAGAGACTCTTCTTTCCCCATTTAATAGTCTGGGCACCTTTGTCAAAGATTAGATGTCCATAGGTGTGGTGCCTCACTTCTGGGCTCTCAATTCTATTCCACTGGTCAGTGTGTCTATTCATGTTCCAGTGCCAAGCAGTTTTGATGACAATGGCCCTATAATACAGTTTGAAATCTGGGAGTGTGATTCCTCTGGTTCTGTTCTTTTTTCTCAAGACTGTTTTGGCAATTCTAGGTCTTTTCTGGTTCCATATAAACAATTGTGGCATTCTTTCTATTCTCCTAAAAAATGTGCTTGGGATCTTAATGGGGATAGCATTAAATTTGTAGATGGCTCTGGGTAGTATATTCATTTTGATGATGTTAATTCTTCCAACCCATGAACATGGAATATCTTTCCACTTCTTTGTGTCTTTTTCAATTTCTTTGAGTAGTGACTTATAATTTACAGTATACAAATCTTTCACTTTTTTGGTTAGATTTACTCCTAGATATTTTATAGATTTTTTGCTGTAGTAAAAGAAATTGATTTCTGGATTTCAATTTCTTCTAACTTAGTGTTTGCATAGAGGAATGCCACTGACTTTTGAATGTTAATTTTATAGCCTGATACCTTACTGTATTGCCTGATGATTTCCAAAAGCTTCTTGCTGGATTCCTTAGGTTTTTCCATGTATACTGTCATGTCATCTGCAAATAAGGAGTGTTTGATTTCTTCTCTTCCAATCTGTATCCCTTTAATTCCTTGCTCCTGCCTGATTGCTATGGCAAGAGCTTCCAACACCATGTTAAATAGTAATGGTGATAGTGGGCAGCCCTGTCTAGTACCTGATCTGAGTGGAAATGCTTCCAGTTTTTCACCATTGAGTATGATGTTGGCTGTATGTTTGCAATACATACACTCCACTGTCTTCTGGAATTTTCCATCTATTCCCATTTTTTGTAGTGTTTTGATCATAAAGGGATGTTGTATTTTGTCAAAGGCTTTCTCTGCATCTATTGATATAACCATGTGGTTTTTGGTCTTGCTTTTGTTGATGTGGTGGATCACATTGATTGATTTACATATATTAAACCAACCTTGCATGCCTGGGATAAACCCCACTTGGTCATGATGAACAATCTTTTTGATATACTGCTGTATCCGTTTGACTAGAATTTTGTTCAATATTTTCGCTTCTATGTTCTTCAGAGATATTGGTCTGTAGTTTTCTTTTTTGGTTGTGTCCCTGTCTGCTTTTGGTATCAGAGTGATGTTGGTTTCATAGAAGCTGGCAGGGAGTATTCCAGTGTCTTCAATCTTCTGGAAGACTTTTAAAAGTAGAGGTATTAGTTCTTCTTTGAAGGTTTTGTAGAATTCATTTGTAAAACCATCTGGTCCAGGACTTTTATTTTTGGGTAGATTCTTGATAACTGTTTCAATTTCTTTAGCTGTGATGGGCCTGTTCATGTTATCCACTTCCTCTTTACTTAGTTTTGGAAGTTGGTAGGTATCTAGGAAATCATCTGTTTCTTCCAGGTTCTTTAGCTAGTGGCATATAGTTGTTCATAGAAGCCTCGCATGATATGTTGAATTTCTGCAGTGTCTTTGTGATAACTCCTTTTTCATTTAGTTTCCAATTTATTTGGGTCTTCTCCCTTTTCTCTTTTGTGAGTCTAGATAAAGGTTTGTCGATTTTGTTCACTCTTTCAAAGAACCAACATTTACTTTCATTGATCTTTTGTATGGTTTTCTGATTCTCAATGTTATTTATTTCTGCCCTAACTTTAGTGATTTCTGTCCTTCTGGTTCCTTTAGGGTTCCTTTGTTATTCTTCTTCTTCTAGGTCTTTAACATGTGTGATCAGGCTGTTTATTTGTGCTTTTTCTTGTTTCCTAATGTGTGCTTGTATAGCTATGAATTTCCCTCTTAGTTCTGCCTTAGCTGTGTCCCAAATATTTTGATAGCTTGTGTCTTCATTTTCATTGATTTCTCTAAACATTTTGATTTCTTCCTTTATTTCCTCTTTGCCCCAGAAGGTGTTAAGAAGTGTACTGTTGAGCTTCCACATTTTGGGACTGTTATTAATCTTTTGTTGATTGTTAAGTGTTAGTTTAATTCCACTGTGGTCTGAGAAGATGCTTGGGATGATTTCAATCCTCTTGAATTTGCTGATGCTGTCTTTATGGCCTAACATATGGTCTATCCATGACCTATGTGGATTTGAGTAAAATATGTATTCCGGTTTCTTGGGATGAATGACTCTGAAAATGTCCAATAGTTCTAGTTTATCTATCTCTTCATTTAGCTCCCTTAGGTCTTTGTTGATTTTCTGCCTGGATGATCTGTCAAGTTGAGAGAGTGGGGTGTTGAAGTCCCCTACTATGATTGTGTTGCTCTTAATATATTGCTGTAGCTCTTTCAGTAGATGTTTGATGTATTTAGATGGCTTCTCATTGGGTGCATAGATCTTACTAATTGTTAAGTCCTCTTGATTGACTGATCCTCTGAGCATTAAGTAGTGTCCATTCCTATCTTTTTTAATCTTATCTATTTTAAAGTCTATCATGTAAGATATGAGAATAGCTGTTCCTGCCCTTTTTTGTGGGCCATAGGCTTGTATGATAGTTTTCCATCCTTTCACTTTTAAGACTGTGTTTGTCTTGTTGAGTTAGGTGGGTTTCCTCTAGATAACATATTGTTGGGTTGTATTTTCTGATCCATCTTCCTACTCTGTGTCTTTTAATAGGTGAATTCAGGCCATTGACATTTATTGATATCAAAGATTGAAGATATTTTCCATTTTTGTAGAGTTTTAGAGTGTTCTGATATATGTCCTATTTATGGTGGTCTGTTTGTTTACAGTAGACCTTTCAAAGCTTCTTTCAGAGCAGGCTTGGTGATAGTTGATTCCTTCAACTGTTGCTTGTCTGAGAAGGTTTTGATGCCTCCATCTAGTCTGAATGACAGTCTAGCAGGATACAATATTCTTGGTTGAAAGCCTTTCTCATTGAGCACTCGATAGATATCTTGCCATTCTCTCCTGGCCTGTAGTGTTTGTATGGAGAAGTCTGCTGCTAATCTTATGGGTTTTCCCTTGTAGGTGACTCTTTGTTTTCCTCTTGCAGCCTTCAGGATCCTTTCTTTATCCTTATTCCTTTCCATTTTAAGTATAATATGTCTTGGTGTCTTTAGGTCTGGGTTAATTCTCTTTGGGACCCTCTGGGCTTCTTGAATCTTTATGTCTTTGATGTTGTCTAGACTAGAGAAGTTTTCAGCTATTATGGCCTGGAGAATGCTTTCTTCCTCTCCTCTTTCTTCTTCTGGTATGCCAATAATGCGTATATTGTTTCTTTTGAAGTCATCCTATAGGACTCTGTTGTTGTTCTCAGTATCTCTTAATCTCTTTTTGAGATCTCTTACTTCTTTTTTAGTTGTCTCTAATTGGTCATTGATCTTGCCAATTCTGTCTTCAGCCTCATTGATTCTATTCTCTCTGCTTACTACTGTTTTCTGGAGTTCATCTATTTTGTTGTCCTGTTCTAATACTGTTTTAGCTTCTTCAGCTAGTTGTATTCTTAGCTCAGCGATTTCAGCTTTCAGCTCTCTAATAACCATGAGATAATTAGTATTGTCTTCCAGAGTCTCATTTGTTTTACCTGTGTTTCTGGTTACAATTTTTTCAAATTCTTTACTCACTCCTTTGATTATTTCCTTAACTAGTGTTTGGATGTTGAACTCGTTATTTTGTGCTTCACCCTCTGGGCAACTTTTAGCTGGACTCTTGTCCTGATTCATTTCTCCAATATTTCTGCTTGTTGTTTTAACCATTTTATGTATTATGTTATGAGTTCCCTCTCTCAGTACTTTTCAAATTACTTATCACTGTTGCCTGGGTTGACTTGTGTCTAAGTTAATTAAAGGGTTCACATTGGTGGAAGTGAACAGTTGTTTCACTAGTATTTTAATCCCTGAGTTATAGCTCAGTGTTTTAAAAGCCTTTTTTTTTTCTTCCCTGTAGGATATGGGAGCCTGAGGGATTTTAAACTATCAATAGGCTTTTTAGCTTAATCACTGATTCCTGACCAAGAGATAAAGCAGGGTATGGCAGAGATAATCCAGTGGTTATGCAAAGAGACTTTCACAGCCCCACAGCTATGCCACCGAGGTATAGGTCTTCTCCTGAGTTTCCTGGTTAGATCTCTGTCCCCTGGTGTCCCTGTTGCTGCTCCAGATTCTGAGGGCAGTAGCAATGGAAACTCAGAGTTGCACTTGGTGAGTCTCTGGGGAATCCTCTCCTCCCTTCAGCTGTCCCCTTGTTGGTGGAACAGACTGGAGGTGGTGTTTCAACTAAGTGGACTGTTACCAGTCACTTAGTCTCTCCCTATGCTCCTCTCTGTCACTAGCCACACGTGTTTGTACTCACCAGTGATTTAGGTGATTTAATGGGTTCCTGTGGTCATTCTAGTCCTGTCTTGTCCCAGGTGGTCTCCTTTGGTATTCCTAGTTGATCTGGGAGAGGAGAGGAGAGAAAGAGATCTGATGTTGCTCGTAGCTCTGCCTCTGGAAGTTCCATCTGCTTCCAGCTTTTCACCATTGAGTGTCTCATTTTGTTTTTCAAGCAACTACTTCATCAGTTCTATTCTTTCTCTTTTTTTCAGTCTACATTATTTATGCTTCTATTTGTATTCTTTTCAATATTGCATTGGTGTATTAAAATCCAGTGTTATAAGCAACATATTTTTTAATCTATTTAATTAATTCAAAATGTACCCAAAATATTTTGACTGAAAAATACATAATTTATTCACATAGCCTCTGGCTATTTATAAGCTTAAAAATGAGAAAACTGTTAGCACTTTTCAATCTTAGGTTATAATTGATTAAAGTAAAAATAATTTAAAACATCATGAAAATTAATGTTATAAGAGAGACAATAGAAAAATAGGGAAAGATAAAAAGTATTATATATGACAAATATAAGTGTCATTTCATGAAGTATTTATTTTGGCTAATGGTATTATTATATGTGAGTATGTGAGTATGTATATGTGTTTATTGTGATTTCTCTTCTTTTTTATATTTATTTATTTATTTTCACTTTTATTGCCCTTGTTATTTTTGTTTGCTGCCTTCTTTTTAAAAATATATTTATTTATTTCCTTTTGTTGCCCTTGTTGTTTTATTGTTGTAGTTATTACTGTTGTTGTTATTGATGTCATCGTTGTTGGATAGGACAGAGAAATGGAAGTAGGAGGGGAAGACAGAGGGGGGAAATTTGAAAGATAGACACCTGCAGACCTGCATTACCCCTCGTGAAGTGACCCCCCTACAGGTGGGGAGCGGGGGGCTCAAACCGTGATCCTTACTGTGCTACTGCCCTGACTCACATGTTGTTTTTTATTGTTGTTGCAGTTGTTATTGTTGTTGTTGTTGTCGTTGTTAAATACAACAGAGAGAATTGGAGAGAGGAGGGGAAGACAGACAAGGCAAGAGAAAGACAGACACCTGTAGACCTATTTCACCACCTGTGAAGCAACTCCCCTGTAGGTGGGGAGCTGAGGCTCAAACCTGGATTCTTATGCCGGTCCTTGCACTTTGCTTCATGTATGCTTAACCCGCTTTTGTACCACCCAACTCCTCTGATTTATTTTCTGTTGTAGATTTAAGAACACACCTTGAGAAATAACCTATTCCAAAAAATTTCTTTATTGGGGGATTAATGTTTTGCAGTCAACAGTAAATACAATAGTCTGTACATGTGTAACATTTCCTAGTTTTCCACACAACAATACAACCCCTACTAGGTCCTCCTCTGCCATCATGTTCCAGGACCTTGAACCCTCCCCCTCACCCACCTCAGAGTCTTTGACTTTGGTGCAATACACCAACTCTGGTCCAAGTGTAAATACTCTTTTAAATGATTATTCCAAAAGTTACTTGTTTGGTGAGCAACTCATAAATCATTTATTAATTACCCACAACTAACTAATATGTGACCTAAGACCGTGTCTGCTGCCAGCTCTCCTCAGCCTTCTCACCCAGTCCCTTTCTCTCTTACCAAAGCTTGTTCTCCACGCCTCCACCCTTGACACTTTTTCATTTCCACGTCAAATAACCTTTCTCTCCAAAGGCCACATCTGTGTTGTGTCAAAATACCATGCTCACTCCCGCAGAGTAGCCAAGAAAGCCAATGTCAAAGAGCATACCATCTAAGTTTCCTTCTGTCTGTTTCATTTACTTATTTTAATTTTTTAATTATCTTTATTTATTGAATAGAGACAACCAGATCGACAGGGAGAGAGACAGAAAGACACCTGCAACACTGCTTCACCACTCGTTAAGCTGTCCCCCTGCAGATGGGGTCCGGGGGTTCGAACCCGGGTCCTTGTGCATTGTAACATGTGCACCCAGCCAGGTTTGCAACCACCTGGCCCCCTTCTGTCTATTTTATGGTTGCAAGTCCTACTTCACAGTCATTGATCCATTTTGCATTAATTTTTATGCATGGCATGTGATGATGAACTAATTTCATTCCTTGCATGCAGGTGTCCAATTTACCTCAACACCATTTGTAAAAGACATTTTCTTTGTTCTGTTGTTCTGAGTCTTTTATTATAAATTAAGTGTCCATATATGTGTGACTTTACTTCAGGGATCTCAATTCTATTTTTAGTGATCCGTGTGTATTTTTATTTCAGTTATGATTTCTGTTTTGATTTCTATTGTTTGGTAGAATAGTTTGATATTGGGAAGCATGATACTGCCACTTCTGTTTACTTCTAAGGAATGTTTTTGTTATTCAAGTTTTTTTTTTCCTTTCAATTGATTTTTTTTCCCCTTCCCATGTAGGCAACAGACCCACCTCTTTTTGTTTTGTTTTGTTTTGTTTTGTTTTTACCAAAGCACTACTCAGCTCTGGCTTACTGTGGTGCAGAGGATTGAACCTGGGACTTTGGAGCATCAGGCATGAAAGTCTGTTTGCATAATTATTATGCTATCTACTCCTGCCCTAGATGCACTTCTTCTGTCATCCCATTCCTTGCCCAGAAACTTTGTTACCTTCTGTTAGGATTGAAAACCCCCTTGCTGAATTTTATGATTCCCTATCCATTTTTTTATTGATTTAATAATGATTGACAAGTCTGTTGGAGAAAGGGGTACGATTCCACACGATTCCCACCACTAGAGCTCCATATCCCATCCCCTTCACTGGAAGCTTGACTATTATTTATCCTTCTGGAAGCATAGACACAGTGTTAAACTCTTACTAATTTTTTTAATCTTTATTTATCAGATAGAGACAGTCAGAAATTAAGAGGGAAGGGGGTGGTAGAGAGGGAGAGAGAAAGACAACTTGCAGCACTGCTTCTTCACTTTAAAGCTTTCTCCCTGCAGATGGAGACTGGAGGAGGCTGGAACATTGGGTCTTTGCACATTGTAATATGTGTGCTCAACCATTTGCACCACCACCCAGCCACTAATGTTGAAATCTTTATGTGATCTTCTGCCTCAGTCCAGGCTCACAGCTCTCCAAACCTTTAGAACTTCCCAAGTAGAGAGTGATAAAGCCCTTTTTTATGTTAATGAAGAGACTTCACAAAAACACTCTGGGGTGGGTGGGTGGGTGGGGAGAATACAGGTCCATGAAAAATGATGAATGAAATAGTGGGGGTTGTATTGTTAAATGGGAATCTGGGGAATGTTATGCATGTGTAAAAAAAAAAAAAGAAGTAGAAACGCAAAGCAGAAATTGACTGAGTTTGGAGTATGGCACCAAAGTAAGAAAGCAGAAGTACACTAGAGTTTGCAGTGAGTACCTCCCTAATACTTCCTCTCCACTTTTCCAAGCTTTGGGTCCATGGTTGCTCAACAATTTGTTTGGCTTTGTATGTTAACTCTCTTTTCAGTCACCAGGTTCCAGGTGTCATCAGGATGCCGGCCAGACTTCCCTGGATTGAAGACCCCACCAATGTGTCCTGGAGCTCAGCTTCCCCAGAGACCCATCCTACTAGGGAAAGAGAGAGGCAGACTGGGAGTATGGACCGACCAGTCAATGCCCATGTTCAGCGGGGAAGCAATTACAGAAGCCAGACCTTCTACCTTCTGCAACCCACAATGACCCTGGGTCCATGCTCCCAGAGGGATAGAGAATGGGAAAGCTATCGGGGGAGGGGGTGGGATATGGAGATTGGGTGGTGGGAATTGTGTGGGGTTGTACCCCTCCTACCCTATGGTTTTGTTAATTAATCCTTTCTTAAATAAAAAAAATAAAAAAAATAAACACTTAAGGCAGGGGCTATCTGCCTCAGGCACCAAATCCTAATTAGAGGATTGAAATTTTCAGTCCCTTACTTAATGAGAGAAGATAGAAAATGGACATACAATCAATTCTCAAAAGAAATCTTATTAATCAAGTTTGTGTAAGGAAATCTCTATAGAAAAAACTTATTTTTTGCTCCACAGGTAGGGAGCAGAGTTCTAACCCAGTCCTTTGTGATTGATAACCTGTGACCTTAGCTAGGTGT
This sequence comes from Erinaceus europaeus, assembly GCF_950295315.1. NCBI lineage: Eukaryota > Metazoa > Chordata > Mammalia > Eulipotyphla > Erinaceidae > Erinaceus > Erinaceus europaeus. The sequence continues at coordinate 166,849,677 of NC_080162.1, read as the reverse complement.
GCCACCACCTGACCCCTTTAATAAGCAAGCAAGTAAGCAAACAAACAAACAAACAAAAACCCTGAAAAATGGAATTCAGAGAATTTCCGAACTGGTGAATGTGTGGAGATCCCTTCAGAAACCCCTTTAGCCTTGCCTTTTGAGGAGAAGCCACCACATAGGTAGGAGTGCTTCATGGATGGATGCTATCTTCCTCTCTTTTCTGTCACCCATTATTAGAAAAATAAGAAAAAGCAGTTTGCAGTTTCAGAGCCCCAGCAAAGACTTGTGGCAAACAAAAAAAAAAGGAATAATGCAGTAACTCCAGTGCTAAGCTTGACCTGCTTCTATTTTCCTTCACACTGTATAGACCTTTTCTATACTTTGTTTTAGCTTTAGGTTTTAAAGCATACTTAAATTTTAAATATTTGTTTTTTTATTATCTTTATTTTATTTATTGGATAGAAACAGCTAAAAATTGAGAGGGGAGAAGGAGAGAGAGAGGGGGAGAGAGAGAGAGAGAATCATCAGTAGACCTTCACCACTTGCAAAGCTTTCCCCCTGCAGGTGGGAAACAGGGACTTGTACTGGGATCCTTGCACATGTGTGTTCAGTCAAATGCACCACCACTTAGCCCCTTAAAGCATACTTAATTTCCAGCCAACTGTGTTAAAAGTTTACTACAATATCCCTTCATTTGCTCTAAACACTGTAAGACTGTAACTTAGACTTAACATTTTTTGGAAGGTACACATGAAGATTCAGTGCATTCCAGATATATCATGATGCCCCATGTTCATGCAGGGTTGTGAGTGTGAGAAGCCTTCCCACCAATTATTTAGTTGATATAGATTTAGCCTGAAGATTAATAGATTGACTGCTAATTAGTAAACTTTAATTTATTAATGAATCAATTTTCCTTCAGACATTGAGATCCAGAAAGCTGGATCAGGGAAGAGAGTAGTAAATATTGTTGACTGTAAACCCCGTCAATTTGATATGATCTGGGGCCCATAATCAGTTTAGGAGCCTATGTGACCTTTGCATCACTGTAGATCTGAGCTCACATTCTGTGGTCATGAGAAGGAACATTTCAAGCTGCCCCAATATCGACCCATCTTCCTCAGGTGTAGCATAGAGTATGTTGTCCAGCTTCCCTACAGAGGATAAAACATTCTCTACCATTGTTGATCCAAGTTGAAGGCAAGGTCCTATGGGGGCCCACAAAGGGGTCTGTTGTATTGTTCCTGATAGAAATGACTGGTAACAATGGAGAGAGGGATTTATTTGAGGTCTAGGCCCATCAAATGTATTTGGAAATGTCAGGACTCCCCGATTAGGGTCCCTGTGGATGGAATGGCCTGATAGTGACTAAAGAGTCATTGTTAAAGTATGTCAGTCTCTTGACCTTATTCAGCTTTTGGAGTCCTTGCTTTGATAAGGTTAGCTTTGGAGTGAATGAGAGAACTGTAATAGGAAGTAGGTGAGGAGGGTATCTACTTAGGTAGACACTATTTCATTATGAACTTTATATATGTGAGATGGACCCAGGATCATTTTGGGGTACAGAAGGTGGAAGGTCTGGCTTCTGTAATTGCTTTTCCGCTAAACATGGGCATTGGTAGGTCGATCCAGTTTCTCAGTCTGTGTCTCTCTGTCCCTAAGGGGGCAGGGCTCTGGAGAGGTGATGTTTGTCCCAGGACACATTGGTGAGGTCATCTTCCCAGGGAAGTCAGGTTGGCATAATGGTATCATCTGGAACCTGGTGGCTTATAAAGAGTTCAGATATAACGCAGAACAAATTGTTAACTAATCATGAACCCAAAGGCTGGAATATTGCAGATGAAGATTTTGGGTGTCCATTGTGGAAAAAGCTAGTAGGTCTATTTTAGGTATATTCCAAGGGGCCCATGATTTTTAATGATTTTTGCTTGAGCCTGACAGCTAACATGCAGGTGGACCCAAGTTATTGTCTAGGGCAATGGTGTCATAGTTGGAAAAACGACTACAAAGCTATATCAAGGAAGAGAGTAGCTCCCAAATATGGGAAAAGTGTATAAATAGTGTTAACTGTAAACCCCATTGGTTTGATCTGAGGCCCATATTCAGCACAGGAGCCTATTTAACCTCTGCATCCCTGTAAGTCTGAGCTCTCATTCTCTGGTCATGGCTAGGAACATTACAGGCTGCACTAATTTCAGGACCCATCTTATTCGGGTAGTAGGTAGAGTATGTTATCCAACCTCCCTTTGATGAATGGAACATCCCTACCCTTGTTGATCCACATCCAGGGCAAGGTCCTATAGGGGCCCACAAAGGGGTCCATTATATTATTCCTGGTGAACAGTGACAGTGGTGAGATGGATTTGCTAGAGGTCTAAGCCCATCGTGTCTATGTGGGAATCCAGGACTCCCTGACTAGGGCCCCAGGTAATGGAGTGGCCTGGTAGTGACTAAAGAGCCATCATTAAAGTATACAGGTTTCTTGGTCTTACTCAGCTTTTGTAGTCCTTACTTTGTCTGACAAGGTTAGCTTTGGAGTGATTGAGGGAAATGTAATAGAAGGTAGGGGAGGAGAATGTCTAGGTCCAAGTAGAGACTATTTGGTTACATACTTTATTTTATTATTATTTTTTATGTATTTCTGCTTGCTTGACTCTCTGCAAACAATTGTGCACTTTTGCTTTAGGGTATATGACTCCCCACCCCAACTTGTGGACACATGTGTGCATAAGCCCTATCTCATGGGCCCTGATCTATATCTAGGTTTGGGGTTTTGTTAAGAAGTGCACCACCTAAAATGGAATTAAGGAGTTCTATGAGATAGGAAAAGTTCTCACCAAAGTAATGAAGCTGAAGGGTTCACATTCCATGCCTGAAGTTTCTGGACATAGTTCGAAGTGAAACATGCTGGCGTGGTACTGGTTGCATTGGGAACAAAAGTTTTATGGGGTGCAGAAGGTAGAAGGTCTGGCTTCTGTAGCTGCTTTTCTGCTGAGGCTTTTTTTTTTTTCAAGTAATATCAGTATCTGAGGACACAACATCAATAACAACAATAATAATAACTACAACAACGATAAAACAACAAGGTTAACAAAAGGGGGAAAATAGCCTCTAGGAACAGTGGATTCATGGTGCATGCACCGAGCCCAGCAATCACCCTGGAGGCAAATAATAATAATAAATTATCGTTATCAATGATATATGCTCAGTTGTAGGTTGTTTATTTGCTTTGCGTATTTGTTCCCCCCCTTGGAGATACTAGGGAAAAAAAAAAAAAAAATGGGAGTCGAGTTGGCGGTAGCACATCAGGTTAAGCACAGGTGGCTCAAGGCACAAGGACCAGCCTAAAGATCCCAGTTTGAGCCCCCAGTTCCCCACCTTCAGGGGAGTCGCTTCACAAGCAGTGATGCAAGTCTGCAGGTGTCTTTCTTTCCCCCTCTCTGTCTTCCCCTCCTCTCTCCATTTCTCTCTACCCCATCCAACAACGACATCAGTAACAGCAACAATAATAGCTACAACAATAAAACAACAAAGGCAACACAAAGGGAATAAATAAATAAATAAATATTTTTTAAAAAACAAAAACTTAGTTACCTGCCAAAGAATATTCAACTAAATTGTTTCTTAGAAATTTAATTATTTGGTTTTTATCTTAGGAAAGCCTAATTGTTAATATAGTGTATACTCTGGGAAATATATATATATGCAGTGTTTATGGGTATTGTGTTGTATTCAGTAATACTCGCTTATTCATCCACAAGGTACTATCCAATTGGGTAGCTTAATATTACCTAACAATTAACCCACAGAAATTCAGCCAAAGGCTGAAAAGCTGCAAAAACAAATAAGCCTAGAAGGTCTGTCTGTATATTCAGAGTATAGGCTACTTGATGCATAGTACTCTGGAGTCCAGAGTAGTCTGTCTCTCGGTCAAGCACAGTCACAGAATCATTTCATTTCCTCCCAGATGCCCGCTAACTGAGAAGAAAGAAAATACACCCTATATTTAAAGAAAAAGTACAAAGTGCCACTGAGCTCATCTAATTTTTTTAGCACTGAAAAAATGAAAAACTTGAGGAATAATCTAGGTACTCAGGGGAGAATTTTCAGGAGCTAAGTAATTTTGAAGTCAGGTTAGGCTTTATTAAAGCATTTCATGTACTTCATCCTTCAAAGCCTCATACTTATTCTAGTCTCCTCCTTGCTTTAAATTTTTGGACACACTTTCAATCTTCCAATGGTCAAGGAGCTTAAAATAGAAAAGTATCCCTGTCAGTATAGTAGTACCATTCAGAATCAATACATTATTTAAAATTTATAATTTGAGTAATGAATATAAATCTTTCAAATATAAAATATAATTATTTTCGCTTTTCTTTTTATTTATTTATTATTTAATTTATTCCCTTTTGTTGCCCTTGTTGTTTTATTGTTGTAGTTATTATTCTTGTTGTCGTTGTTGGATAGGACAGAGAGAAATGGAGAGAGGAGGGGAAGACAGAGAGGAGGAGAGAAAGATAGACACCTGCAGACCTGCTTCACCGCCTGTGAAGCAACTCCCCTGCAGGTGGGGAGCCGGGGTTCGAACTGGGATCCTTATGCCGGTCCTTGTGCTTTGCGCCACCTGCGCTTAACCCACTGCGCTATAGCCCGACTCCCTATTTTCGCTTTTCTAACAGTAAATTATTATCTTCTTTTTGGAAATAGTCTTGAAGTACAATGCTTTAAATGTCTCCCTAAGTTACTCTGCAGGTTTTGACATGTGTACTATATTAGTTGATCAATTATTTATAAAAATCTAATATACTCAATTTATTGAGTGAAGTGATGGTTTACAAGATTGCCATCACATGTTTACAACTTCTTGTCTCCCCATGACAGCTGTCAGCATACCAGGTTCTCCACAAACTTTTGATATTCCTCCAACCCAGAACATTGAGTTCTGAACCCCCACATGCTTGTTATCCTTATACCCATCCTTGCGCTTCGCGCTATGTGCACTTCAACCCCCCACGCTACTGCCTGACCCCCAAGTACGTTTTCATATCCCTGTTAGACACCTCAATATCATCTCTGATGGAGAGTCTGTTAAAAATTTTTCCAATTTATTGATTGGCTTCTTTTTTATTTTTGTTTCGTTTTGTTTATTGAGCTGTGTGTTCTTTATATATTTTGGCTACTAGTCCTCTGTCTGATGTATGGTGTGTAAAAATCTTCTCCCAGTCAGTAGGGTGTCTATACTACTTGTGTCTTTCAATGGATGTGCACAAGCCATTGAAATTTAATAAGGTTATTGATTTAAGAGACTCAAATACCATTATTTTATATGAATACTGACTGTTCTTGTACTTTTAGAGTTTTATGAGTCCTTTTAACTTATAAATAGTATAGCTAGATTAATAGTGATAAATTACTTTAACTGTGACTTGTCTTAAACACTGTTTAATATCTCTATCATTCTGAATAATGACCTAGCAAGGATTGCCAAAGTTATCCATGGGTACATATCTTTTCCATTGACTCATTTAATTAAGTTCTGCTTTCCATTTACCTTGTCTTTCAAACTCTTGAGAATACATTCTACCTTTTTGTTACATGGACACTCCCACTAAGGGTCATACTAGGCTTTTATATAGAGGCAGGAGCCAGGTGCAATGGGACTGCTTCTCCTTTCAACAACCTGAAGCTACCTGTTGTGCAATACTACTACTGCTGCTGCTACTATAGACATAGGATGTTTTGACTGGTTTCTGGATTCCTGTGACCTGGCCAATATTCAGATGGCCTGCTGGCCTCAGAACTATATCCTTTTCCTTCTTCCCTAGCACTTAATCATCTACCAATTTGGAGTAGAACTTGTAACTTTTTGTTTGGTACTCCCATTCATTTGTTCGCTAGAGTTTAATAAGAATGGAGAAAATATTAAATTTGCCATTTTTTTAGACACACTCTATGAGTTTAGTCTCCCAGTAAGATATAGTCAGCTAAAGACTATGAAGTTTTCTGCAATATCTTTGGGACCCAAAATGTGATGTTTCATGAAACAAAACTTACCCCAAGTTTACATGTTTACTGAGGAAACCTGTATCTCTAATTTCTTTATTGTTTTTACTGTGTATACACATACATACTAGATATAGATAGCAGGAATGAGTATATATATATATATATATATATATATATATATATATACATATATATATATGTATATGTGTGTGTTTAATGAGAAATACAGAGAAATTAGAGCACTGCTCAAAATGATTATTTTGCTTTCATTTATTGATAGGATCAGACTATAGATGGTTTCATACTGACAATCAATACAGTTGTATATGAAAGAAACTTCCATTAATAATTTAATATACTAGGGGCTGGGTGCTGATGCACCTGGTTGAGCACATTACAATACACATGGACCTAGGTTCAAGCCCTAGTACCCACCTTCAGAGGGAAAGCTTTGCAAGTAGTGAAGCAATGCTGCAGGTGTCTCTCTGTCTCTCTTCCTTTCTATTTCCCTCTTCCCTCTTGATTTCTGATTGTCCCTATCCAATAAATAAATAAAGGTAGTAAAAAATTAAAAATACTTTAATATAATTATAGTTGGTCCTATTGCACACCAACAATGGTATTATTACATAATAATAAACTACTGACTATGGCATACCTCTAATTTAAAAGAATTTTTAGTCTATGGGGCACTTAAATGTAAAACAAAAAACATAATGGGCATTATGGACAGAGAACATAAATGTACATTAGCATCAAGAGGAGATAGATATCATGGAATCTGAAGGAAAATACTGGGTATACCTACTCTTATTTATTATTGTTGTGGGACTTTGTTGTTGTTGTTGTTGCCACCAGAGTTATTCCTGGGACTCAGTTTCAGTAATATGAATCCACCATGTGCCAGGTGTCGGTCTGCGCCGCGGAGAAGAGAGAGGAGGTCCGGAGCAAGTGGGGTACACAATTCTTTATTACTGGATGGGGGGGTTGGCTCAGGCCACGTGGAGTCAGCCGACAATGGACGTCCCCACTACCTCACCACCGGGCAAGAGAGAGAGAGAGAGAGTGTGCTGAGAGAGAGAGAGAGCCCAGAGAGGGGGGGAGTGAGAGAGCTTTTATTGGGCAACAACCAGGGGTGACGTGTGGGGGCAGGATTGGTTGAAGGGGCCACTGCTAGGATTTTGCGGGGCATGGTAAAACCTGGGGGCAGAGACTGCATCAGAATAATTCCTCAGCATCATCGCGGGGGCGCCAGCAGGCCGGGCTAGCTTTGCAGCGGTGAACAGAGACTCGAGGACACATGGATGAGCTGAGAAGCTGCAGTTTAATCTTTATTCATGAGCGGGAAAATCACTACACCATGTGCTTCCCCATCATTCTCCAGCGGCTGCTGCTGGGACTCTGGACCTCCTTAGCATAGGGGGCGGGGAGAAAGAGGGGCACAAAACTAGCAAGGGCCAAACCAATTTCTCCCAGAGGTGGGGGGAAGGAGACCCCCATATTGATGAAACATACCAACAAATATATACTTAAAAATAGCTTGAATTATATATATATATATATATATATATAATAAAAATGTATTTGATTGATCAAGACAAATGAAGTAGGTTTTATTGTGTGAGAAACTTGAGAGATCAGCCAGAGTCAATTCAGTGTGGCCTTGCATAATAAAACAAGGTATTTGGTTTTATTATTTAGGTAGCCCTACTGGACATATAGTGAAATAAAATGAATTTATTCAGTCTGTAGTTAAACACAGAGTTCTCTGAAGAATAGCTGATATATTGACTGTAGCAGGAAAAAACGTGATTGGCAAGTATTAGTATAACTCTATGAGTCGAACTTACTATTGCCCAGTTAGAATCCATAGATTTTTGCCTTAGAAAAAGATTCATCTCATTTTTGTAGTAAATAGAACAAGAGTGAATTCTACAAATGTCAGTAAGAATAACTTTACCTTTGAAAATATTTTAAACAACCCTCATGGCAGTATTTTTCAATTGTAAAATATTATTTTGAGTGTCAACATGTAATATCAGTAAAATATATTTAAATGAAAAACATCATTATTAACTAAAATATAAATTGCTACCCTAAGCACAACTTACAGAAAAGTTCACAAAGTAAGAATAGATTACTCATGGAAACCATATAATTTTTTTAACACTAGATATACTCAAATATCTATTAGACAACCTTCCTGGTTTTAGTATTTCTGTGGCTAACAAGGTGAACTGAAGAAATAGCCATTTATGATTTCTTCCTATTTTTTTAATTACTTTTGTTATAGTAAGTTCATTTGCTATACAGAAGATCTTTAAATATAAACTTTAAAGAAGGACTAATGTACTTGGAAAGTAGCATATTAACTGACATTGAAAGATTTTAGACATCATTATTATTTTTTAAACTTTATTTATTCCCTTTTGTTGCCCTTGTTTTATTGTTGTAGTTATTATTGTTGTTGTTATTGATGTCGTCATTGTTAGATAGGACAGAGAGAAATGGAGAGAGGAGGGAACACGGGGAGAGAAAGATAGACACCTGCAGACCTGCTTCACCAACTGTGAAGCAACTCCCCTGCAGGTGGGGAGCCTGAGGCTCGAACCTGAATCCTTACAATGGTCCTTATGCTTTGCGCCACCTGAGTTTAACCCACTGCACTACTGCCTGACTCCCTACATAATTATTTTGAATGCCGCTATTGAATGCCACTATATCTGTGACATACACTTTAATGACGCACTTCTGTGAAAAAGGAATGTTGACATCAAAATGCATATGCAAAATATTTCAGTTTTTCTTTGCTATTATACTCAATCTTTCAACATAATAATAAATTTACTGATGATAAAGTTCATGTTACTTAATAATAAAATACATCCAAAAATAAATTCCTGGATTTTAATAAGTGCCATGTAAAGAAACATAAATAATAAGTAACTCCAATTTAAATATCATCCTGCAGTAATCACAGATTAAAAGCACTGTAGAATTGGCATTGTTGAACTCAGGACTGTGAAGGAGGAGCTATCTAAAAGCAGGTGCCTGGGAGAAGAACGAATACAATACAATATATTTTAGATAGATGAAATGCAGAGAAAGAGCTGACTTGCAAGTATAATTAAAGGTAGATTGGAAGCTCATTTGTGGCACTTTGTAATTAGAATAAAATCATAAACCCAATATCAAATCATGGAAAAGATAATTAGATATTGATGACCAGAAGAAGTGTTCATTTACAAGAAGAGCAATCCTGCCATAGCCATGTTATAGCTTCTGAACTGTCAGTGTGTTTGGATATAATTACTGTTGTCACTATTTTGTTTTTTATCACTATTTGTTATGATTTTTTTATTAGCTGTGACCATTCTATTTTGTAGAGGTGGTACCATACTCATGTGTGATTTCAGAGTTGGTTTTCACACATTAAATAGAGAAACAGAGCTTTCTCTATTTAATGTGTGAAAACCAACTCTGAAATATAAAAACAGAGACAGGTGATATAAAAACAGAGACAGGTGACCGGGCAGTGGCACAAAGGGTTAAACGCACATGATGCAAAACGCAAGGACCCCTGCAAGGATCCCTGTTCAAGCCCCTGGCTCCCCACCTGCAGGTGAGTTGCTTCACAAGCAGTGAAGCAGCTCTACAGGTGTCTATGTTTTTCTCCTTCTCTCTGTGTTCCCCTCCTCTCTCCATTTCTCTCTGTCCTATCCAACAGCAACATCAGCAATAACAAGGGCACAGCAAGGGCAACAAAAATGGGGAAAATGTCCTTCAGGAGCAGTGGATTCATAGTGCAGGCACCGAGTCCTAGCAATAACCCAGGAGGCAATAAATAAATAAATATAAAAACAGAGACAAAGAAAGTAAAGGAAAAACACTATAATATCACCCATGTGCTGTGCAACACTATTTCTCTGGGCCCTAAGATGTTTTTGAGTATTAAATAAAAAAGCACTATTTTATTTCTAATATTTACTCAAGAGGGAGTATGTAATATTTATATTTGAACTGTCACTGAATTAAAAATTACTTAATAATTTAACTGAATTTATTTTTTAATATTTAAAAACATGAACTTATTTTAAAGTCATTGACATGATTTAATTATTTTAATTTAAATAAGTTTTAATTACAGTAACAAGCTGACTCATATTGGAGACAATCAAGTACAAAATTTTCATACACCAAACACTATACTAAGGAATTCCCAAGCATTATCTAATATTTTATTCATAAGAACTCCTGCAAGTTGATTCCTCTCTCTCTCTCCAAGGTTACAGACCTCAGGAGTGATAGATCAAAGATTCAAACATCTATCAAAATTCTGAGTAGCATAAATCAATAAGAAAGATTTTACTAGCCTATTAAATCTAATTTCTTAGGAATGAATATCTTGCAGTGCTTTCATGTTTTGTTTGTTTATCATTAGATTGAGAGTATTGGAGGATCACAATAAATCATGTCTTAAGGAAACAAGTTCTCAATCAATAATTTTTTTATTCAGATAGACAGAGATGGAGAGAAACAGAGAGATACTGCTGCACTGGAACTTCCTCTGATACCATTACACTGCCAAGATTCAAATGTGGGCTGTGTATGGCATAGCGAGTACATAGAAACTTTCTCTTCAACTCCTAGTTTTAATAAAGAATATTGACTTTTCCCCCCATGAAGGATGACATTGTCTGTGACATTGTAAATATACATAAATATTCAATATTTGTTAGTTTACTTGTGCAGTAACAGCAGGCTTCAGGACCAAGAGTATAATCCAGTGGTTAAATTCACTATCCTTTACTCTTTAAATTGTATTGTTATGCAATAGAGTCAGGAAAACTACAGTAATGATATAAAATAAAGAACTTTAGGTAAATAAATTACTTTGTAAATATAGCAGAGGACTTGCAAATCTAAAGCTGCTATTTAATGCCAGAATAGTATGTATTAGAATCTCTAATGAAATAGGAGGGATATCCAGGAGTAATCTGCAATATTAGAATATCATGCTTTATGATTTCTTGTGGCATCCAGCGAATGATCTGAAAAAAGAACCAGAGAACCAGAATCACAGTTACTGTATATACTCAAGTTACTGTACTAGTTTCAGAAGTCATCCCTACTGATAACTAGACAAGGGAGAAGGTGGGGGGAATTGGTGAAATCTAACCTCAACTAGAATCAGCTGAAGCTTGAAGTTAAGAGCAGGCTTTGGGGTAAGTTATTGGATAATGAATTGAAAGACAGTGAAATCTGGTCCAGTAGTGACTTTGTCCTGTTAAGGTATTTAATTTGGAATCATCTTAGTAAACACTGCTCTGTAATTAATGTTGGATGCATTCTACTTTCGAAAGATCTTATGTTAAGTAAGAAAGGGAAGAAGACTGGAACATAGCCACTTGAAATGTACACATAAGAACAGTGAAAGAGTAAAGTAATATCACCCAAAGTTGACTCGAGGTAATTAAACTAAAGCTCTCTGTCCTCAGCTAAGAGTCTTTCCTAATAAGGCAACTATAGGAGAATTCAATTTCACTTAAATTGTCCCAATCCATTTGTCCATTTGTCCATTTGTGGATGTCCTATGTACATCCAAGAGGTATGTAATCAGAACCCTTATTTAAAAGTCTAATTATGAGATTATGAGACATATTTAGAAGTAAATAATATAGTAAATGTGAGTAAATAGCCAGTAATTTAATAGTAGTTGGGCAAGTCAACAGATTATTTATCTCAAATGTGTCAAATCTGTGATGCTGTTGTTGGATAGGGCAAACAATGTGACACAAGTTTGAGCCCCCAGTCCCCACCTGCAAGGGGAAAGCTTTGCTAGGGGTGGAGCAGTGTTGCTTGTCTCTCTCTCTCTCTCTTCCTTCTTGATCACCCATTTCCCACTTGATTTCTCACTCTCTATCCAATAAATAAATAAATAAAGATAATAAAAAATATAAAAAAGAAATAATTTTCTCTAGAACTAAAGGAAGTAATACTTAATTGACAACAAAATTCTAATTCCCATGAAATTCTTATTTTCATAAATGCATGAGTAAGAAAAAAATTCATTATATGTCAAATATGTTTCTTTTTTATTTTAATTTTATTTATTTATTTTCCCTTTTGTTGCCCTTGTTGTCTTTTTATTGTTGTTGTAGTTATTATTGTTGTTGTTATTAATGTCACCGTTGTTAGATAGGACAGAGAGAAATGGAGAGAGGAGTGAAAGAGAGTGGGAGAGAAAGATAAACACCTGCAGACCTTCTTCACAGCTTTGTGCTACCTGCGCTTAACCCGCTGCACTACCGCCCGACTCCCATCAAATATGTTTCTATTTGAATTTTTAGCATGTTTTATTCTCTGCCTACAGTTATTCTTTCTAAAATTTTATGAAATTTTAATTATAAGTCACTTTCTTCTATTCCTTATAACTATTAAGGGCTGAAAAAATTGATTTAATCAAAGATTTATATTTCTCTCTGTATAATGCATTTTAATGCATTTTCTGAAATGTTTGCTATTTTATATGAATTTTAAAATTTATTACCTTAGAACCATAGTAGTAAGCTTTAACAAATTGCAGCTGTCATGGATAGCGTTTATCATTAAAAGACAATAAACACTAGATATTAAGAGTTATTAAAAATAAGAAGTAAGATAGCAAATTATAACCAAATTACTAGGTGATGCTGCTTCTGGTTGAGTACACATTATAATGCATAAGGACTTGGGTTCAAGCCCCTAGCTTCCACCTACAAAAGGAAATTTTCATAAACAGTGAAGCAGTGCTGCAGATGGCTCTTCTATCTCTTCCCTATTTCTTTCTCTCTGTCTCTATTAAGTAAATAATAAACAAATATAATATCAGAACCAAATTCCTACTAAACATTTATTGTTCCAGAAGATCATCATTTACAAGGGAGGTGATTAACTCTTCATTCGAACTCTGCAAAAACCATTTCCATCACAAGTTTGTGATGCATGGGCCATCTTGTCAGTTAAATAAGTTTAGATTATCCTTGTGCTACCTGTGACCCCCCCCCCAAAAAAAAAAACAGCTATGTTAAGAAATTAACTGAAAGGGAGTCGGGAGGTAGCACAGCATGTTAAGTGCAGGTTGCACAAAGTGCAAGGACCACCATAAGGATATCGGTTTGAGCCCCCAGCTCCTCACCTGCAGGGGAGTCGCTTAACAGGCAGTGAAGCAGGTCTGCAGTTGTCTTTCTCACCCCTTCTCTGTCTTCTCCTCCTCTCTCTATTTCTCTCTGTCCTATCCAACAGTAATGGCATCAATAAGAACAACAATAAAACAACAAGGGCAACAAAAGGGAATAAATAATAAAAAAAGAAATTAACTGAAAAAGCAGTCTCAGACTTTTACTACCACTGAAAAAAGAAAATAAGACACAAGACCATTCAGAAAGATCTTATACAGATTATAACCATTATTTTATCTACTGTTATATCAACACCAAATTATTCTTTACCAAACAATAATTAAAACATTTCTAAACTATTCAATAAATAACGACTGAAAAGCATTAGACTTAATGCCTCATTTTTGGGGTCTTATATCCAGACTAGCAAGAAGATTTGAAGAATCTGATCTAAAGAAGCATAATATAATTTCAAGCTAATGAAATATTAGGCTAATGAAATGAATGCAATATTATAATCATTAGACTAATGAAAAATTGTAGAATTAAAAAAAGTTTTTTGATGGGTGGGGTGGAGTAAATTAAAATAATGCTTCACAAAGACTTAATATGTCCTAAGATTTCATAGAAATCCTAGAAAAGAGCATAGTTTCAAGTGTTTTTTGAAAAGTGTAGTAGAACTTTGATAATGATAAGTATTAGTCTAGTGATATGAGAATAGAGATATGTCAGGGCAGGAAATACACAGATTTGTGATTGGGGAGACAGCTCAGCCTGCGAGAGTATATAACTTATGTGCCTGAGGTCTAAGGGGCTGCTGGTTCACTACACAATTCCAATTCATGCACAAGGTGATCAGTACTATGGTCTCTCTATCTGAACAAATAAATGTTTTAAAGTTAAATGAACAGAGCTTTGTAGGCTATGTAAAGAATTTAGATTTATTCTTTGGACAAGTAGAAATTATTGCAGCTGTTTTAATTCAGGGCTGTTTTAAAATAATTTTTCTGCTTCTACTCTGAGAAATAGATTAGAAAAAGTTAAGAGTCTAAGACAGAAGAACATTGTTATTTTATTTTATTGAGGGGGTTAATGCCTTACAGTATAATCTTTGTTCTTTTTTATATATTTATTTATTTTCCCTTTTGTTGCCCTTGTTTTTTATTGTTGTCGTAGTTATTATTGATGTTATTGATGTCATTGTTGCTGGATAGGACAGAGAGAAATGGAGAGAGGAGAAGAAGACAAGATGGGGGAGAGAAAGAGACCTGCAGACCTGCTTCACAGTCTGTGAAGCGACTCCCCTGCAGGTAGAGAGCCGGGGGGATAGAACCAGGATCTTTATGCTGGCCCTTGTGCTTCGTGCCCCATGCGTTTGAGCCACTAAGCTACTGTCCGACTTCCCTAATAATCATTGTTCTATGCATACAATTTCGGTATGTAGTAGGCCCCCCAAATTATCTTCCTATCCTCTTCCCCACTCCCTCCCCAGAGTCCTTGGCTTTGGTGCCATATACCATGTCCAGTCTGTTTCACTTTGTGCTTTCCTTCCCCAAAGACATTTGCTTTGTTATTTTTATGTTATTTTAATTTTTTTAATTATAAAAAGGAAACATTGACTAAACCATAGGATAAAAGGGGTACAACTCCACATAATTCCTACCACCAGAACTCTGTATCCTATTCCCTCCCCTGATATCTTTCCTATAGTTTAACTCTCTGGGAGTACGGACCCAAGGTCATTGTGGGATGCAGAAGGTTGAAGGTCTGGCTTCTGTAATTGCTTCCCCGCTGAACATGGGCGTTGAGAGGTCGATCCATACCCCCACCCTGTCTCTCTCTTTCCCTAGTGGTGAAGGGCTCTGGGGAAGTGGAGCTCCAGGACATATTGGTGGGGTTGTCTATCCAGGGAAGTCTGGTTGATATCATGCTAGCATCTGGAACTTGGTGCTTTGTTATTTTAATCTAGAACCAATATGGCTAAGAGATCTGATTTTTAGAGAGGATTAGGCAATGTGAAAAATAGAGAGAATCTGCATATAACAGACATGCCTTGAGCTTTAGAGACATAGTCACCAAGATAAGAAATACTACAGACTACAGACTAAATATTTCAGACATCTCAATGGCTTTATTATAGTAAAACACATTTGAAATTCACAAATGGAGATTTAGAATGCAGTTTCTCACAAAGTTATAAGACTATGGAAACCTTTTTTTTCTAAGTAGCAACTCAGAATCTTATATAAAACATATCTTGGAATATTTGTAAGTAGGAAATGAAAGCTAATAGTATTCATATGATCTTATATAAAAAACAGATTTTGCATTGGTTAAAAAAAGATCTGTGTGTGGAGATAAAGTTATAGAGTTAGTTTTCAATTTTGCATTTCTTTCTGTAGAGTCTATGCTTCTGAATACCAAACTACCAATATCCAAGATGAAACTGAGTAAAGTCATGGATGGCCATGACTTGCTACAGGAATGATTGTGTCTATGTCTATGTGAGACTATGCCATTTTCATAACATGAGATATTAATAGACTTGATACACTTTTGACAAATGGTTAATATGTTCACACTGAGGAGGTAAAGGAGAATCAGACATGTAAATGTCCTTTAACAACAAGACCAGTTAACATAGGGCAGAGGAAACATGTTTTTAACCAATAAGAGTGATAGATCCTTTCCTTAGCAACTAATAAAATCTTTATTTACACAAAGTCAATTTTTTCATTTTTTTTTTCTGAGTAAAAGTTCTGTGTCTTTTGACCTCATAAGTAAGAATCTTTACTTAGCCTAAGTTTTAAACACTTAGCAAATCTCTAGAGTCTCCTGATGGACTCACATGAGTTTATGATTCTTCCTCTACTTACAAAATTTCTGTGAATAGCTCAGGCTTCTTTACTTTCTGACTATGAGAGGCTCTGGAAGGTCTCCACATATCAGCATGACTACTTTTGACATTCCTAAATGAAGACTGCACCCTCTAACTTCTCAGCTTTCTTCAATGACAGTCTACTATAACACTCAACATGTTGTGGAGACTGTTTTTGTATCTGGGATTCACTGCTTTGTTTGGAGTCCCCTAAAGATATCTTCCTGTAATATTATGCATACCTGAATCCCTTGTATCATAATGACTAATACTTGACATATTATCTTCAATTTCGGTACTCACATTAATTCAGTTTTCTAGTCAATGGCTAATTTTTAAATGAAATCTGTTCTATATACATAACAAGGTATCAGTGCATTAGAGAAATTTCTTGAAAACTATCAGCTAATGACTTAATATATACTCTCAGAATGTATATGTTCATGGATAATTTGCTTCTTTCATAGGTTCACTTCATGAAATAATACTTATTCCAATAATATCACTGTCTTATAAAATATATTTTCAGTGACCTGGGAGGTGGTACAGTGGATAAAGCATTGGACTCTCAAGCAAGAGGCCCAGATTCAGTCCATAGCAGCACATGCACTACAATTATATCTGTTTTTTTTCTCTTTCCTCCTATCTTTCTCATTAATATATAAATTAAATATTTAAAAAGCTCCTGGACTGAGTGGTCATACACCTGGTAGAGCTTACACTTTAAAACATAAAATAAAGTATATTTTAAAATTATTCATTTGGAGTTGCCTTTAGATCTAGGCTTGGAAGTTTTAATCTCATGTTTGTATGTTGTTAATACAAAATACTAAATGAAAAGATAATCCCATAGTAGTTCAGAATAGGAAAATTCATTTCAATAGATGTCTAGAGAAAGTCAAAACATATGTTTGGTACATAGTAACTACTCAGTACTATGTATAAATCACATCTTTAAAATAACCTGCTGTTAATAAAAGTGCTAATAAAATCTGTATATCTATGAAGTATCACCTTTAAAAAGTAACATAACAAAGTAATACAAAGATAGTGTGATTGATAAAGATTGTATTTGAGGTTGCGCTTAAACCAAGAATGCCTAAAACTTGAAGGCCTAATTCTAATTGAATGTGTATTCAGTAATAAGGTGAAAGTCAACAACCAGATAGTTTTGCTTATCTGTGAGATATAAAAAATTGAGACATATGAACTTTCAAAACACACACATACATACTCACACACTAAACTGTCTAAGATTTTGTGTGAGAGCTATTGTCAATTATGGTGGTTATATTGGGAATGGAGGGTGGGCACAGAACTTTTGTGGTGGGAGTAGTGTGGACTACAACCATATAGTTTTATAAACTACTAGTAAAGAACTAATAAAAATAAATAAATAAATTAGAATTTGAATAGAAAAGTAAAATAAATTAGATTTTTTTTGAGATGTGTGAAGAAATGGAAATACTTCACATAGAAACAAAAGTATCAATACTTGGAAATGCAAACTGTTCGTGAAAGTATGAAGACATGTGATATATAATTAAACACATATATAAATATATATGAGAAGAAATTAAGAAATCAGGGTTGTAGTTTATAGCAAACTGTGGAGACCTCTGGGCATGTGAGAAATTTGAATAACATGATGCCACTGTTTACCTTAAACTGTATATTAAAACAACCCTCATATTTTACTATAACATTAACAGCTTGATATAATTAATTGGAAATTTTCCAGTCCCTAGGATGCTTTCATCAGCTAGTGTTAGAAAGATGCATGTTGTGAGTCGGGCCACAGTGCAGTGGGTTAAGCACACATGGCACAAAGTGCAAGGACCAGCGGAAGGATTCTGGTTAGGAGCTCCCGGCTCTCCACCTGCAGGGGAGTCACTTCACAGGCGGTAAAGCAGGTCTGCAGGTGTCTATCTCAGGCGGTAAAGCAGGTCTGCAGGTGTCTATCTTTCTCTCCCCCTCTCTGTCTCCCCTCCTCTCTCTATTTCTCTGTCCTATCCAACAAAGACATCAGCAACAACAATAATAATAACAACAACAAGGCTAAAACAACAAGGACAACAAAAGGGGAAAAGAATAGCCTCCAGGAGCAGAGGATTCATGGTGCAGGCACTGAGCCCCATCAATAACCCTGGAGGTAAAAAAAAAAAAAGGTGCATGTTAAAGAGTTCTCATTTTTCTATAGCACTTCTACTTTAATTTGTTATATATTTGCATTAAACATGTTTGATGAAGAGTCTATTTCTTTGGAAAATCACTATGGGAATGGTATGCATAGCCAGTTATCCAGTCTGTTAAAATGTTTACTGAGGACTGGAAGACATCATCATGATTATGCACAAAGACTTTCATGCCTGATCTCTTAGGTTCCAAGTTCAATCTCCAGTATCACCGTCAGCCAGAGCTGTGCAATGAATGCTCTGGTCTCACTCACTCCATGTATCTATCTCTCTCATTAAAAAAGTAAATAAAATATTTAAAATTAAAGTATCTTAAAATAAAATGTTTAGTGAAACATATAGTGTAATCCTTCAGGGAAACTGTGAAAACTATATAAAGTTGAAAAAAATAAGTGAAACTTGTTTTTCACCAAATCTGGATATATTAATATTAGAGTTTTCTTCTTGTCACAATCTTAAACTTCTTACTTGGTGATTTCTTGATTATTTCCTTTGTATTTGTTGCTTGTTATGGCTTATTATCTGGATCTAATTCCATTGTCTTTAAGACTCAGAATGCAATGCCACTATGCCTTATTTTATTTAGAACTGTATCCAGAGACACCAAGCCTGAGATGTCAACCCTCCAACTCCAATAACCTGGTGAGGCCTTTCCTAACACATGGGACTCCCTATTTCTATTTCAAATAGCACATTCCATAACAAAGTTACAGAGCATAGATATAGACCAGGGCCTAAGGGACAGGGTACGTGTGCAAATGTATCCATAAGCTTAAGGATCTTGGTTCTATATCCCGGCTCCTGCATGGAAGCAGGCCTGCCAGTGTCGTTGTGTCTTTCTATCTTCCATTCTCCTCTCAATTTTTCTGTCCTATCCAATTAAAAAAATGAAAAAAAGGCCTCCAGGAGCAGTGCATAGTACAAGCAGCCCTAGTGACAACTCTGGAGGCAAGAGGTAGAGAAAGAGAGAGAGAGAGAGCGAGAGAGAGAGAGAGAGAGAGGAAGAAGAAGAAGAAGAAGAAGGAGAGGGAGAGGGAAAATAAAAGGAAGAGGGAGAGGGAGGGAGGGAAAGGGAGAGAGAGAGGGAGGGAGGAAGAGAGAAAGGGGGAGGGGGAGGGGGAGGGAGAGGGGGAGGGGGGGAAGGGAGAGAGAGAGGGAGGGAGGAAGAGAGAAAGGGGGAGGGGGAGGGGGGAGGGAGAGGGGGAGGGGAAGGGAGAGAGAGAGGGAGGGAGGAAGAGAGAAAGGGGGGAGGGGGAGACAGAGGGGAGAGGGAGAGGGGGAGGGGGAGAGGGAGAGAGGGGGAGGGGGAGAGGGGGAGAGGGAGGGGGAAGAAGAGAGGGGGAGGGGGCAGGGCAGGGGGAGAGGGAGAGAGAAAGAGGTGTGCAAGACTGGAGATATAATTTTAGCTAAGAAGACATATTTACATTTGAATGTAGTGATGAAAGTCTGACTTAGAAACCTGGAGAGGAAATAGGAGTGAAAGGGGTCTAGCAAAATGAGGAGGAGAGTAAAATCAATAGAATTTTGTGATTAGATGTGAGTGATCGAAAATAAAATATAATTACTGGAGATTAAATAATATATTTGTAATGTTTTTTGAAAACTAGTACTCAAGAATATTATCTATACTTTTAATTATGGTCGTATTTCTGTTTGTACTCATGATATTTTGTCCATTGTAGGTATAAATTTGTTTTATGTTATCTATTTATTTGGCACTGAGGTTAAACTACTCTGAGCCAATTTTTAATTTTTTTTAATATGAAAAAAGACACAGACACACAGGGAAAGATACCACAGTGCTGGACTTGAACTTTGGTCATATGTATGATAAAGAATGCACAGCAGACAATTGATTTTGCTTTCTTGGGTTCTTATAAGTATGTAAATATGTATCCCTTTCATTCTAAAATTCTTTCTGGTACATGATTTTATAAGAATTCTCACTGTATGTATAGTGTCTTGAATTCTTTAAATAATGTCTATTAATGTTTTTATCCAGCTAAAATTAGTCTGGCAATATCTTTGTCTAATTGTTTAAATAAAATGTTCTTTCTCTGTCTCTTTAATTACTTACAGCTTTTCCTTAGGTACTAATAAGAGAGATTTTATTATGACTGCATGCAAACTGAATCTTGAGTAATCATTTTGCTTATGGGTTCTGATTTATGCCTGTATCAATGAATTCTGGTGTGTCTGTGTATGTGCTGGGGGTATGTGTCATTTTGAGCCCCTTGAATGACAGACACATAAATGCACTGATAGAATTTTTAGAGTGTTGTATTCATTTTCAGGAGAAAGAGACAGAGTGAGAGACTATAGAACATTTCTCAGCTCTGGCTTATGTAGGTTCTCACATTGAATTGGCAATTGCTGGGACTTCATAGATGAAAAGCCTGATACACTATCTCCATGTTATATGCTTTTTAAAATAGTCCATACCATTACAAAAATTCTCATGAAGAAATAGTAGCAATCTTAGGGAGATAGTACATCTGTAGAGTGCAGTACTTACAGTTGAATAGTCCCTAATAAAGTACCTGGCTCTATCAGTAGACAAAGCTAGGCAGTGCTGGTTAAAAAAGGAAAAAAAGAACAGTCTATATCCTAAGAGTGCAAGTTCTGGAAACAAGAATTGCTATGCCTTCAGACTTTGTCAAGTTGGAAAACTGCCATTACCTAAAGGAGGGTCTGCATAATACTCTTAGACAGCATAAATGAACTTCGTTCTTCTACTGAGACACAGGCTTTATCAGCTGTAGAGTGCCTGTAAAAAGTTGATTAAAATGGATTTCTAGAAGTCTTCTCTTTTCTCTTAAAACCAACACTATTATTATTATTATTATTATTATTATTATTATCTTCTTGTCTTTACTT
This sequence comes from Erinaceus europaeus, assembly GCF_950295315.1. Taxonomy (NCBI): domain Eukaryota; kingdom Metazoa; phylum Chordata; class Mammalia; order Eulipotyphla; family Erinaceidae; genus Erinaceus; species Erinaceus europaeus. The sequence continues at coordinate 166,828,579 of NC_080162.1, read as the reverse complement.
TTTTTTTAATGTGTTAACCCACAAATTGAATACGGCCTGTGCTTGGCAAATGAATATTAAATGCTTTTTCCTGGAAAATGTGTTTGCTCATTAAACTTGACAGTCATTGCTTATGTGGTAAATGTTGTCAGTGCCAAGAACTATCTGGCATGGCTGCCAGCTACAGGTCCATTATTTTAATTGCCTTTAACCTATAATCAATATTTACTGCTTTCCATAGAAAGAGACTACCTAGCTAAGCTTTTTAAAAAAAGTTTTTCCCCCCTTCTTTACCTTGGTTTTGGCTTTTACATCTAAAGGATAATATTGAATGCTTCCTCTGAACAGTACTTTCTGTATCAGAACTGTTTCCTACATCTTATTTTGTGAAATGCTTAGATCAGCTAAATCACATTTACTTGAAATGAATCCTTTGAGTCTATGACTGATACTCAAATTCTGTATCATTCTCATCTAAATGTTTTTTTTTTGCTACTAGAAGAAGGTTCCATATATATATATATATATATTTGCCTGCACCATGAATCCACTGCTCCTGGAAACCATTTTTTCCCCTTTTGTTGCCCTTGTTTTATCATTGTGGTTATTATCGTTGTTGTTGCTGTCATTGGATAGGACAGAGAGAAATAGAGAGAGAAGGAGAAGACAGAGGGGGGAGAGAAAGAGACACCTGCAGACCTGCTTCACCACTTGTGAAACGACTCCCCTGCAGGTGGGGGGCCGGAGGCTCAAACTGGGATCTCTACACCGGTCCTTGCGCTTCGGACCATGTGCACTTAACCCGCTGTGCTACCGCCTGACTCCCCAGGCTCTGTATTTTAATAACATTTATTAAGAAATGAATGTTTTTAAGCATAAAATCACTAGGCTTTTCTATGTGACTTTTGAGAAAAGTCTAAGCCTGCAGGTAAAAATCAAGAGACTAATTGGGAAGAGGCAGGATAGATAAAGACTAAAACAATACTTTAATCTTTTAAAAATGCAATTTTCAATAATAAATTTTTCTTTGAAATATTAAATCACCTATAATTTTAGACCAGAGAGCCCCAGAAGCAACTGGTTGAGCCACTATAGAAGATATAGAAATGACATAAATCATTGTGAGGTCTTTTATGATGTGGCAAATCCTAATAATGGGAATTTCAAAGTCACCCAAATTTCCACATAACTTGATTATAACAATAACTATCTATTGCCTTCTTAAACTCTAAGACAGCAGGAACCTTTCCCATTACCTATAAAACCCATATTTCTCCCAGTTCTGGAACCTCTGGAGGCTTTGCTCATTTTCCTGCATTCTTTTCTCAATCCATACCAATTGATAGGGCATCGCTGATCTCAACCAGATCAATGCAACCAGTACCACCTAAACATGTTTCAATTTGGATCGTGTCCAGAGATGCCAGGCATGGAATGTCAACTTTTCAGCTCCACTACTCTGGTGAGAATGTTCCTAGCTCATAGGACTCCTCAATTCCATATCCTGCAGTGCACTTCCTAACAAAGCCACAGGACCTAGATATAGAGCACAGCCCGTGAGATAGAGCACATGTGCACATGTATCCATAAGCCAGGGGAAAATATACACCCTAAAGTAAAAGTGCACAATAGTTTGCACTGACTCAGTAAGTGCAGAAAGCAAATAGAAAAACCTAAAAAAGACAAGACAACATAAAGTACTTAATAAAATAGTTTCTACTTAGACCTAGATACCCTCCTCACCAACTTCCTATTTCATTTATTTAATCCTTCTAAGTCCAGACATGTCAGATAAAGTAAGGACTACAAAATCTGGAGAAGGGCAAGAGACCAGCACACCTGAATGATGGATTCCCACACAGACATGATGGTCCTAGACCTCTAACATCCCTCTCTCCACTTTCACTGGTGATCTCCATCAGGAACAACATAGTGAACCCTCTTGTGGGCCTCTACAGGCCCTTGCCCTCAATGTGGAAAAACAATAGTAGGGACAACTCCATTCTCCCGAAGAAGGTTGGGCAACATACTCTACCACTTGAGGAAGATGGGTCCTGCAATGAGTACAGCCTAGAATGTTCCTAGAAATAACTACAGAGTTTGAGCTCAGACCCACAGGAATGCAGAGGTCACACAGGCTCCCTCACTGAATATGGGCCCCAGATAGATCAATGGGGTTTACAGTTAATTATATTTATATACTTTCCCTATATTTGGCAGCTACTCTCTTCCCTGATCTAGCCTATCTAGACCTATTTCTAATTCTAACATAATCTCTGAAGACAATACCTTTGGTCCACTTGCATGTTAGCTATTAGGTTCAGGCAAAAATTAGTAAAGTCATGGTCCCCTTGAAATATACCTCAAATATATCTGCTAGCTTTTTCCAAAATGGAGACCTCAAATCTTATCTGCTATATTCTTGCCTTTAGGTTCCTGGTTATTAAACAATTTGTTCTGACTTATATCTTAATGCTTTTCTGCTATCAACCTGCAGATGCTACCATGAACCATCCTGACTTACTTGGGCAGACGATTTCACCAATGTGTCCTGAAACATCACCTCTCCAGAGCCTTGCCCCATTAGGGACAGAAAGAGACAAGCTGGGAGTATGGATCTACCTGCCAATGCCTCTGTCCAGTGGAGAAGAAATTATAGAAGCCAGACCTTCCACCTTCTGCACCCCATAATGACCTTGAGTCCATACACTTAGAGGAATAAAGAATAAGAAAGCTTTCAATGGAGGGGATGGGCTACAGAATTCTGGTGTTGAGAATTGTGTAGAATTATATCCTTCTTATCCTATGGTGCTATCAATATTTTTATTTTATAAATAAAAAATGCATTGTGACAACAGGAATGGTTGAAAATAAGTTTGCAATGATATTATATAGCTGGCACTGTAAAAAAGATTTCTGATGCGAGATTTCAGCAGTGGAATCAAGAAAAGGGTACAGATTTTAACATTAATAAATTGCAATTAAGGATTGGCAGAAGAGCTCACTTGGATAAGGTGATATTTTGCTAGACATGTGACCCAAGTTCTTAAGTCTTTCTCTCTCTCTGCCTATTTTTGTCTCTATCTCTGTCCAAAAAGGTCACCTCAAGATAGTGAAATCCTACTGATGACAAAAATAATAATAATTAAAACACAGAGATATTGAGCATAAGGAACATTACATATATATATATATATATATATATATAGAGAGAGAGAGAGAGATGTATATACCTATGTATATGAGTTTTCATCACAAGAACATAACAATATTTGTAAAGAAGTTAAAATTTCAAAAATAATGAATTGATGTAAAGTAAATATGTGACAATTCATTTTATAAAAGGTATTTAACTTTTAAGGAGTTTATTTTACTAAACATGAAGTAAAATTAATAACAACAGACATAAAACATTATCTATAATACACTATGAAAATGAAACAATGTGACATGATAGATCCTTATTATATATATTTAAAAACATCTAGAAGGAAAGACTGAAATTTTATCTACTAATGACAATTATAATTCACATGATCTACTTTTTAATCTTCATTTTCTAAAGTTTTATAGTGAGCACCAGATGCATACTTCTCACATGATAGAAGATGTGGTTCTGGAAATTGAGAAAACTCAGTTTTAGAAGAATATATTGGATTTAATTGAAAGTTGGGGATGTTAAAATCATTTGGATCCTTAATAAATTTCAAGGTACTGATTAATATCATCACTCTAATTATTCCTCAGCAAATTGACAGATACATTTAATGTGTATCATAACCTTGCTTTGTTGGAGAGAACATGTTTGCAGGCAGCTGACAGCTTTACAGTCATGAAGTTTATGGATGTGATTTCTTAGAACATTGTCTCTAGTTACCTATCATAAGGAAGATAAACAATATTCAAAAGAGGGCAGGAGGTAGTTCACCTGTGTAAGCACACATATTATGTGCAAGGATCTGGGTTTGAGCCCCTACTCTCTACCAGCAAGGGGGAAACTTCATAAGCAGTGAAGCAGGTATGCAGGTGTCTATTTTTCTCTTTCCCTCTCTATCTTCCCTGCCTTCTCAATTTCTCTCTGTCCTGTCAGTATAATAAAAAGGAACAGAAAAAAAAGTGGAAAAAATGACCACAGGTAATGGTGAATTCAAAGTGCCAGCACTGAGCCCCAACAATAGCCCTGGTGGCAATAAAAATTATATATATATATATATATATATATATATATATATATATATATATATTCAACAAGAAATATGTACATGAGACAAACCATTAAAGTTTTTACTTACAAAGATGTGAACTTATCTTTGAAAAGTTTAAACTCCTTACAATCTAAACAAAATTAGCTCTAGTTAAAATAGTGGGTTAAGTAAAATATATATTAAAGACAAACATCATGTATGTTTAATATAAAATACTTTCCATTGACTATGATGTGTAAGCAAACTGGTACATACTATAAAACAGTGACATAAAATACATTGTGACCTTTAGGTAGCAAAGACATAGATTAAATAATACAGAGTTGGGGGTTCCCAGAAGATGGCGGACTGAGAAGCTGCTAGTGGCTTGAGCTCTGACCACATCTTCTGGAAACGGTAGGATTTTCTGCCTTTAGTAGGCCAATCAATAAGGGGTCCTAGCAGTGATACCAAGGAGGTGACTATAACTTAATTTGGGTTAAGAAATACAGTAGAAAAAAAGGGGGGAAAAATTCTTTCCTTTTCATTATTAAGCACACTTCCTCCCCCTTACCCCCCCTATAACCAGTCCCTGAGGACCAGCTCCTAGCAGGCTCCCCTGCTGAGCTTCTGTCTTTACCAAATTCCTGTCCCACCAGGGAGTATCATTCATTCTAAGTCTATACCCTTCTGAAATCTCTGGACTTTTTTCTTTCTAAGTAGCCACCCCCCCCACCTCACCCCGCATAGCTAATTAAATAATTAAAAATAAATAAATAAATAAATGCTTTCCTTTCACCACTATTTTATGAATGTTCTTTTTCTTATCTTTTTCTTTTTCTTTCTCTCTCTCTCTTTTTTTCTTTTTCTCATTCTTATCATCCTTTATTCCTTAATCCTACAGCTTCCAAAGCCACAGGCCCCAGCCCCCAAAACAACAAACAGTGTGCTTTTTGGAATTCACTGATACACATTTGGGAATTATTTGGGGGAAGAATTCTCACTCAGTGTGGACTCTCACTGCGAGTGTCTCTGCTCAACTTCCCTTCCTCCTTTAGCCACCCCTAGAATATACAGTGGGTAGTAGATTTGCATAACTGTCTATTTCAGTTATCCTTGTCTAGTCATGAGGTTTTTGTTTTTTTTCTCATTCATAACAATCAGCTGCCTCTGATCACAAGGTTTGAGGTAATCTGGGACAGGTTTTTTTTTTTTTACCCTGCTCTATTTTATTATTAATATTATATAAAGGCATATATCTTCGCCCCCTTTAGTTTGATCTGAATTAACTCTTAGGGAATCTTTCATTGCTAGGGTAGTGGGCATCTTATCTATTGTGGGAGGAACTTGTCTCCTTACGCCTACCTCCTCTACAGACTCTCCCCTCCATTCTCATACTAGCTAATTAAAAAAATCAAATTAAATTAAATTAAAAATAAAGAAATCAAAAAAAAACTTTCCTTTCACTGCTCTTTAATTACAGCTCTTTTTCTTATCTTTTCCATTTTCTCTCACTTGTCTCTTTTTTCTTTTTCTTTTTTTTTATCTTGTCATACACTTCTTCCTTCCTTCTTCTTTGCCTTTCTGAATTTGAGAATTATTTTGGGGAAGAAATCTGACTCAGAGTGGACTCTCTATGTGTTTACCTCTGCTCTAGTTCCCTTTCCCCTCTTGTTACCCATAGAATATACAGTGGATAGTAGATTTGCATAACTGTCTATTCTTGCTATCCCTTCTTTCTTTTTCTCTTTCTTGTTCACTGGGATTTGATTACTATTTTTTCACGGACTGGAGAAATTGTTTGGCTAACTGGTAGTGATTAGACTGCTTCAATACTTGCTTCAGTTGCTACTGTAAATACTTAGGTTGGTGAGTACAATTGTCATAAAGGTATTTAGTACAGTGTTGCTTGTGCTCAAGACACAACAGCTGAGGAACAACAGAGCATAAAAAAAGAAACACAGAAATCAAAAAATTGGGCAGATCAAAAACAAATAAAAGTGCTACTCCAATGAATGAAGACAAGAGCCCAGAAGAAACTACAAATCAGCCAGAAGTAACCATAGATAAGAAAAGTATGCAAGCAATAATAAACTTATTAATCACAGAAGTGAAAACAACATTGGAGGAAAGGAATGGCAGTATTAGGGAAACAACAGTTGAGACCCCCAAGGAAAATACTGATTATCTTGAGGCAATTAGAGCACTGAAAGCTGAAATAGCTGTAATGAAGAAAGAAGCTGAGGCAAGGAAAAGCAGACTAACAGAAGCAGAAAACAGAATTAGTCAGACAGAGGATGAGTTAAAGAAAACTAAGAAAGAGGTGAAAGAGCTCAAAAAGAGATTGAGAGACACTGAAAACAACAACAGAGACATATGGGATGATCTCAAAAGAAGTAACATTTGTATAATTGGCCTGCCAGAGGAAGAAAGAGAGGAAGGGGAAGCAAACATTCTAGAGGAAATAATAGAAGAAAACTTCCCAGACCTGAATAACAGAAAGGACATCAAGATTCAAGAGGCCCTGAGAGTTCCAAACAGAATCAACCCAGACCTGAAGACACCAAGACACATCATAGTCACAATGAGAAGGAGTAAGGATAAAGAAAGGATCCTAAAGGCTGCAAGAGAGAAACAAAAAGTCACATACAGGGGAAAACCCATAAGATTATCTGCAGATTTCTCCACTCAAACTCTAAAAGCCAGAAGGGAGTGGCAAGATATCTATCGAGCCCTGAATGAAAAAGGGTTTCAACCAAGGATAATATATCCTGCTAGACTTTCATTCAAACTAGATGGAGGGGTCAAAACAAAACATTCTTAGACAAACAACAGTTAAAGGAGGCAACCATCACCAAACCGGCCCTGAAAGAGGTTCTAAAAGACCTCTTATAAACAAGAACATCACTATAATACTGGCAATATATCAGAGCAAACAAACAAAAAAAATTTTTTTTTGAACAATGGCACTACAATACATTAAATCCATAATATCAATAAATGTCAATGGCTTAAACTCACCCATCAAAAGGCACAGAGTGGGGGTATGGATCAGAAAACATAACCCAACCATATTCTACTTGCAAGAATCCAATCTGTCACAACAAGATAAAAACAGACTTAAAGTGAAAGGATGGAAAACGATCATACAGGCTAACAGACCACAAAAAAGGGCAGGAACAGCCATTCTCATCTCAGACACGATAGATTTTAAATTAAATAAAGTATAAAAGTTAGGCGAGGATATTACATAATGATTAGAGAATCAATCAGACAAGAAGACTTAACTAACATTAACATCTATGCACCTAATGAGGGACCATCGAACTATGTCAAGCACTTACTGAAAGAATCTTAGTTTCTTCGAGCACAGACTCAGTGGGAGCTGGAGACCAATGTGGATGATAGCTGGGCGGTGATGACTATGCGGGAAGATCTTGAGAACTTGTCTCATAGCCGGAAAGGCTTGGCCGTTGACTGTGCTAATCCAGCACAGGTCGGGTGACGAGACTTTATTCCATCTAGCACTGTGAAAAGAGCCTGGCTGTTTGGGATCATATAATAGGAAGAGGTCATTCGCTGAAGCCCAGTCGGCTAAGATAGAGCCATCAGCATGAGTGGAGGAATATCCCCAGTCTTGGTGATGACTATTAAAGTCTCCAACGTAATTGGCTGGGTGATTTGGGCTAGGCAGGACCTCATTATCCCACGAGGCACTGGGAGGCTTATATACGTTGACAAGCTGAATAGTTCCAATAGTAATGGAGTCATAGAAGGTCGAAGAGGCCGTATGTTAAATGTCCGCAAGACACGATTTGGCATAGATGGCTCGGCCATGTTTAGGATGGAGATTATAGCATATTAAATCGAATCCACTGATGGTGAATCGAGCAGCTTCATCGACTGCTATATGTGTTTCTTGTAGGCAGATAACATCTGCCTGATGCTGTATCGCCAATTGACCAATAAGAATGCATTTGGCAAAGAATAGCCCCTCAACATTAAGTTGGAGGACTCAAAGAGCAGGACCAACAGCTTGAAAGCTGGCAGGAGCTGCTTGTTGCTGGCTTTGAAAGTGACTGGGATCCATGTGGATTCAGTCGGCTAGGAATGATCGTCAGTTTCCCCAATGAATGGGTACTCACGAGATGCACCACGGGAAGGTCTATCCAATGCATCACTGAACTGGAGTCTGTTCAGTGATCTTACCAACAAATCTATTCCTGCAATTCCAATTAACTCTATCCCCTCTGAAGACTCCTACAGACGCTTCCGTCAAGCCATCTTCAAAGCAGCTTCCCAAGCCATTCCTCGTGGGAGACGTGCTAACTATATGCCTTGTCTTGATGCTGAATGCGAGCAACTACTAAAGCAGTATGATGAGTCGGGTGACACAGATGTGGCTGACCATCTCATTGCCTCCCTGGATGCAGCACGCCAAGCCCGCTGGCAACAACTCATGGAAAGTCTGAACTTCACCCACTTAAGTAGGAAGGCCTGGAAGCTCTTCACAGACTGGGTGCTGGTAGCCAACCCCCTCTAGTCTCCCATCCTCCAGTATCTCCAAACTCAGTGGCCAGTCACCTAACTCAAGTTGGACGTGCTAAGATCAACCCAGTCTGGAAAAGACAAATTTCCCACGAGTGGTCATCCCACTTCTGGTTATCTTGTCCATCTCCAAAACTCTCTCCCTTTACACTGTCTGAACTGGAAGACGCTTTGAAGAGGATTAAACCAGGAACAGCTGCGGGCTATGATAACATCACCCCAGAACTCATTCTTAACCTGGGCCCCGCAGCAAAGAAGTGGCTCGCTTCATTCCTGTCCCACATCTTGGAATCTGAGTCTATGCCCAAAGTTTGGCGTCGTGCGAAGATAATAGCAGTTTTGAAACCAAAGAAAGACTCAACACTGGCCGCCAGCTATAGACCAATTTCTCTCCTTTCCGTGTTACAAACTCCTTGAGAGGTTGCTTCTGTCACGTATTTCTCATCTTACAGAGAAATTCCTATCACCCGCCCAAGCTGGTTTCCGCCCAGGAAGATCTACCTGCGAACAAGCCCTGACCCTCTCAACTTACACTGAAAATGGATTCCAGAAGAATTTAAAGACGGGTGCTGTCTTTGTTGATCTCACAGCAGCCTATGACATAGTCTGGAACCGTGGTCTCCTAGTCAAGATCTCAAGATGCCTGCCTCCATGGGTGGCCAACACTATATCGTTTCTTCTCCAAAACAGAAGATTCCGGGTGCATCTGGGTGACAAGACTAGCAGATGGAGACTTGTCTCAAGTGGCCTCCCCCAGGGCTCTGTTCTGGCTCCTACGTTATTTAATATTTACATCAATGACCTCCCAGAAACTTCTTCAAGGAAATTCATCTACGCCGATGACATCTGCTGTGCAACTCAGGCATCCAAGTTCGACATCCTCGAGGAAACACTCACGAAAGACATGTCTCTGATATCTGATTACTGTAAAAAATGGCGACTAATCCCTAGCACTGCAAAAACGGTATCATCTGTTTTCCATCTACACCATGCCTTGACCTCGCATGAGCTTAATGTGCAGCTTGGCGATACGAGAATCTGGCATAAAGCCCAGCCAGTCTATCTTGGCGTTACTCTCGATCGCACTCTGTCATTTCACAAACATCTCATAAAAACTGCAGCAAAGGTGGGCGCGAGGAATAACATCATTGCAAGACTGGCCAGCTCCTCATGGGGCGTGAGCGCTTCCACACTACGATCATCATCTCTGGCATTATGCTATTCCACTGTAGAATACTGTGCCCCAGTATGGTTCCATAGCCCCCATGTCCACTTGGTTGATTCCAAATTATATTCCTCCATGAGGATAATTTCTGGAACCATCGGTTCAACCCCGGTTCCATGGCTGCCAGTTCTTAGCAACATCGCCCTGCCAGATATTCGTCGGGATGCGGCATCCTCTAAGTTCATTTCCCACGTCTACGCTCGACCGGACCTGTCAATATACGCAGATATCTTCGCCTACCCTGTCCAACGCTTGACGTCTCGTCACCCAATCGGGTCCCCTACACCTACACTGAACTTCTCTGTTCCAGAATCTTGGAAACAGAGTTGGCAGTCAGCTGAGGTAAAGAACAAACACCTCATCACAGACCCCTGCAAGCGTCAACCCGGCTTTGACCTAGCACGTTATGATTGGGCCCTCCTCAATCGCTATTGAACAGGCCATGGCCGGTGCGCCGCTATGTTCCATCGCTGGGTAGCCAGAGACGACCTGAACTGCCCCTGCGGCTACAGACAGACTATGACCCACATAGTCAACGACTGCCACCTCTCCAGATTCAAAGGAGGTCTCGAAACTTTACATCAGGCTCAACCTGATGCTGTTGACTGGCTATGGAAGAAGGGCAAACGCTAGAAGAAGAACTGAAAGAATTTCAAAAATACATCAATAGTAATACAATAACAGTGGGAGACTTCAATACCCCACTCTCACGCTTAGACAGATAAGAAAAGCAGAGAACCAACAAAGATACAAGAGAATTAAATGAAGAGATTAACAGACTAGACCTCTTGGACATTTTCAGAGTCCTTCACCCCAAAAAACTGGAATACACCTTCTTTTCAAATCCACATAACACATACTCAAGTATATACCACATGTTAGGCCCCAAAGACAGCATCAATAAATTAAAGAACATTGAAATCATCCCAAGTATCTTGTCAGACCACAGTGGAGTAAAACTAACATTTAACAACAAACAGAAAATTATTAAAAGTCACAGAATTTGGAAACTAAACAACATACTCCTTAACAACCCCTGGATCAGAGATTCACTCTAGCAGGAAATTCAAATGTTCCTGGAAATAAGTGAAAATGAAGACACAACTTATCAAAATATTTGGGACACAGCTAAAGCAGTACTGAGAGGGAAACTTATAGCCATACAATCACATATTAAACACCAAGAAGAAGCTCAAATGAACGACCTTACTCCACATCTCAAGGACTTAGAGGAAGAGGAACAAAGGAACCCTAAAGCATCCAGAAGGACAGAAATCACTAATGTTAGAACAGAAATAAACAACATTGAAAATAACAGAACCATACAAAAGATCAATGAAGCCAAATGTTGGTTCTTTGAAAGATTAAACAAAATTGACAAACCCCTAGCCAGACTCACTAAACAAAAGAGAGAGAAGACTCAAATTAATAGAATTGTAAACGATACAGGAGATATCACAACTGACACCACAGAAATCCAGAGAATTCTGCGAAACTTCTATAAAGAACTATATGCCACCAAGCTAGAGAATCTGGAAGAAATGGAACAATTCCTAGAAACCTATGCATTTCCAAAACTGAACCAAGAAGAACTACAAAATCTAAATGCACCAATCACAGACAAAGAAATTGAAACCGTTATTAAGAATCTCCCCAACAACAAAAGTCCTGGACCAGAAGGCTTCACAAACAAATTCTACAAAACTTTCAGGAAACAGTTAATAGCAATACTTCTTAAGCTATTCCATAAGATTGAAGAAACAGGAATACTCCCTTCCACCTTCTATGAAGACAACATCACCCTGATAGGGACAGAACAAAAAAGGAAAACTACAGACCAATATCTCTGATGAACATAGATGCCAAAATATGAAACAAGATCTTGGCCAACCGGATACAGCAACATATCAAAAAGATTGTTCATCAAGACCAAGTGGGATTAATCCCAGGAAGGCAAGGCTGGTTCAACATCCATAAGTCAATGTCATTCACTACATCAATAAAAGCAAAGTCAAAAACCACATGATTATTTCAATAGACGCAGAGAAAGCGTTTGACAAAATCGAACACCCATTCATGCTCAAAACTCTACAAAAAATAGGAATAGATGGGAAATTCCTCAAGATAGTGGAATCTATATATAGCAAACCTACAGCCAACATCATACTCAATGGAGAGAAGCTGAAAGCATTCCACCTCAGATCGCGGTCTAGACAAGGCTGTCCACTGTCACCGTTACTCTTCAACATAGTATTGGAAGTTCTTGCCATAGCAATCAGGCAAGAGAAAGAAATCAAACAATACAGATTGGAAGGGAAGAAGTCAAGCTCTCACTATTTGCAGATGATATGATAGTATACACAGAATAACCTAAAGAATCCAGCAGAAAACTACTGGAAGTTATTAGGCAATATAGCAAGGTATCAGGCTACAAAATCAATGTACAAAAATCAGTGGCATTTCTTTATGCAAACACTAAATCTAAAGAAGAAGACATCCAGAAATCACTCCCATTTACTGTTTCAGCAAAATCAATCAAATACCTAGGAATAAAGTTGAACAAAGAAGTAAAGACTTATATACTGAAAACTATGAGTCGCTACTCAAGGAAATAGAAACTGATACCAAGAAATGGAAAGATATCCCATGCTCATGGACTGAAAGAATAAATATCATCAAAATGAATATTCTCCCCAGAGCCATATACAAATTTAATGCAATACCCATCAAAGTTCCACCAAGCTTCTTTAAGAGAATAGAACAAACACTACAATCATTTATCTGGAACCTGAAAACACCTAGAATTGCCAAACCATCTTAAGGAAAAGAAACAGAAATGGAGGCATCACACTCCCAGACCTTAAACTATATTATAAAGCCATCATCATCAAAACAGCATGGTACTGGAACAAAAATAGGCACACAGACCAGTGGAACAGAATTGAAAGCCCAGAAATAAATCCCCACACCTATGGACATTTAATCTTTGATAAGGGGGCCCAAAGGATTAAATGGAAAAAGGAGGCTCTCTTCAATAAATGGTGCCATGAAAATTGGGTTGTAATATGCAGAAGAATGAAATTGAACCACTTTATCTCACCAGAAACAAAAATCAACTCCAAATGGATCAAAGACCTAGATGTCAGACCAGAAACAATCAAATACTTAGAGGAAAACTTTGGTAAATAATACAGAGTTGATGGCAATAAAAAGCTAACTAGATTATAGTAAGTAAATAAGTAGACAAAATCAATATCCAGGACCTACCAAAAAACTGTGACCTCTGTGAAGCCAACCATGTTCCTATAAAGGTAACCCAATGGGGAAAGTTTTTTAATATTTATTTATTCCCTTTTATTGCCCTTTTTTATTATTGTAATTATTATTCTTGTTGTTATTGATGTAGTTGTATTGCATAGAGCAGAGAAATTTAGAGAGGAGGGGAAGACAGAAATGGGGAGAGAAAGATAGACACCTGAAGACCTGCTTCACCCCTCCTGAAGCGACTCCCCTGCAGGTGGGGGCCAGCAGACTCAACCGGGATCCTTTTGCTGGTCTTTGCACTTTGTGCCACCTGCGCTTAACCTGCTGTGCTACTGCCTGACTCCCAGGGAAAGTTTTTAGCTATAAAGAAGAGATTGTTTGTATAAAAGATGGATTAGAGAAATTTACCAAAGTTAATTGTTTTTATGATAAGTAAAAGTGGCTCAACTCAAGTTCTAGGTCTTTGGTGATTTCTAGGACTTAGCAGTTGAATGAGTTTCAGGGGGAGGAACTGAGACAGGCAAATAAATTTCACTCTCTATAAGAAACATTAATTTCTCATTTTGAATATGGAGTATTTATGGCATCAATATCAAATAATGGCCAAATATTTAAAAGCATTGCTACACACACACACACACACAAACACACGGTATATAGTTTATATCACATACTTTAAGTAACTACTTTCTTAAGAGTTTAGGCCACATGACACAGAATGGCATAACATGTATACTGGCCTTTTTAAATATTTTGTGAACTTGGTGATATGTCAAGTTACACATTTTTGATTTAAGTTTTTCTTGCAAATTTAAGATGATTTTTATAGTATGAAAAAATCACAGGAATTTGAGAAACAGCTCATTTGTATTAGCAGAATGGGAGAATAAGCTGTTACTATGCATTTAATATCAAGAAAGAGAAATCTGAATTATGTAATAAATATTTTTGAAACAACTTCCTCTTTCAAATAAATCATTTTAAGCCACTCAAATTACTGAAGTGGGTTAAAAATATGTAATCATTAAAGTAATCCACAAAATGAAGAAATACTCATAGGTTTGAATTTTGGAACACTCAAAGCAAGGAAGGCATAAGACTAGTGATAAGCTCAAATAACAAGATGAACTTAGAATTATTTTATAAGGTCTTTGTAAACACACATACACACACACACACACACACACACACACATACACACACCTCTACGTTCCTCACCAATTATACAACTAAAGTGGTTTTGAAGTATCCTAACCTTTATTTACATTCTTTTCCCAAGAATGGATTGAACTGAGTTACTGGTGTTTTTTTCTTTTTTCTTTCTTAACTATTTTTATTGTTGTTATTTAGCAACAGTTTTTCAACAGAGGTCCTGGTTTCTTGAAGACTGTATTTTACAATATTAAACTCATTAGTGGTAAAGGAAAAAAACAAAAGTAAAATTTGTGAACTTTTAAATTTATGTTTAGTTCTTTTTTATCACTTTATTGAGGGCTTATTGGTTTACAATTCAGTTGTTGATGCATGGGTACAATTTCTCATCTCCCCATGGTAAGTGTCTACAAAACATTCTCATTTCTACTTAGATCCACTGTCATCATTATGCACTAAAAGCTCAATATTCTTTCCAGCCCCTCCCTTCCCTTTATTCTCCAGAGTATTTTGCTTTGCTGCAATAGAAAAAGTGACAGATTCTATGTCCCAGTATCATGATTTGTTACTTATTTTAATTTTATGAGATAATAATGATTTATAAAATTATAAGATAACAGGGATTCCACGTCATTCTACCAGAGTCCTATATCCTCATCCTCTCCATTGGAAACTATATTAGTTCTCCGAAGGTCACAGATAGAGATTTCCTATTATTTATACAACTATCTGTCTATATTTTTATATATTTGCCCTTTTCTTTTTCCATGGTACCCTGTCTCTCTTTCTTTCCAATTCACACCTACACCTATTATTACTTCTGAATGTCTTTGTGTGTGTGTGTGTGTGTGTGTGTGTGTGTGTGTGTGTGTCCTTTCTCTGGGTCATGATGGTGTTAGAGTTCAGGGTCCTCTGTTCATCTTCTACTTGTCACTTTTCTCCCACTGGGATTATGGAGCAAATTCTTTTGGGGGTTTAGAAGGTGGAAGTTCTGACTTTTGTAATTGCTTCTCTTCTGAACATCAACCTTGGCAGACTGATCTATCTCCAGCCTATTTCTATATTTTTCTAGTGGGGTAGGGCTCTGGAGAGCTGAGGTTCTAGGACATATTGGTGAGGTCATTTGCCCAAGGAAGTCAGGATGAAATCATGATGACATCTGTAACTTGGTGGATGAAATGCAGTAAGATAGAAAGTAGGACAAAATGATTAATGAACAGGAATCAAAAAGTAGGAATAGAGCAGATAAGAATAGGGATCTTAGGGTGGAAAGAATGAGGCAGTCTATTTTAGGTATGTTTCTAGGGGCCTATGTCTTTTGTAGTTTTTGCTTGAGTTTGATAGCTAACATGGAGCTGGACAAAAATATTGTTTGAGAAGATGTTTTCAGAGTTGAGACTAGGGCTGGAAAGTTCATAACTAAACTTGGAAAAGTACTTTCCAATAGTTGAGTGTCAGAGGATACAAGTCAGCTGATACAGTGATGGCAGTTTGAACAAGACCCTGAGCTAAAGATTCCTGACTAAGTTACATCTACTTCGCTCTACCTGTATCTATCAGAAATTGTAGGAAAATGGTTTTTGTCATGTTAGCTACATAAGCAATATAACTTGAACAAAATAATTAAGTCATAGGGTCAATAAATGACCAGAGGAACAATACAGGGTTAAAACGGAGTGCTGGTGGTGGGAATTGTTTGGAGTTGTACCCCTCTTATCCTATGTTTTTTTCAGTGTTTCCTTTTTATAAATAAAATAAATAAATAAAATAAAATTAAAAAGAATACTAGTTGTAAGCCAACTTGATTAAGACATTTGATAAAGAAGTTCACACCAGATGAGGAGCTTTGATTAAAGAGCCTGTTTCATTTCCATGCTTAAGATAAGTAGTAGTAGCAGTAGTAGCAGTTTCTCAAGAAACTTATAGTTTATGACCTAAACTTAACATAAACTTATAGTTTATGACTATACATAGTCATAAACATTGATTTTTACCTCAACACTCTACTTTGTCACTGTTAACCTAAATCTAACAAACTTTATTTTCTGTAACTCTATGGACTTATTCTCTGGGGTATTCCAGTTGTCCAACCACTATTCCTAACAAAAGCTTACTTCATAGATTGCATAGTTTTGGAATAATATGTTATCAGGTAGTACTAGGAATACATTGACCACAAGCAAAAGGAATTGTGGGATATGTACATAATTAGCATATGACTGAAGTCATGACCTATATCTGCAGGCTCGCTCTGGGTCTGGCATCTCCCTGGCCACTGGGAGATGAAGGTCAAAAATGGCTCCCAGGGCTCCTGGGGTAGCTCATTGTGTCGAGGGCAAAGTGCGCAGGGAGACAACCAGCCAGCCCTAGGAAAGCCTCAGTAGGACAATTTGTTTACTGAAAGAAAAAGCAAATAAATATAGGCCATAACTCAGGGGGAAGGTTTGGGGTATCCATTAACCCAAACACAAAGCAACACAATGCATAGTTACATTTTTACCAACAGACTGTTTGATCATAAGCTTTATAATGTAAATTTTTCCAGAGGCAAATTGCAGGCACTTTAGAGCAGCAGAAGAGAGGAAAAATGAGACAGCTTGAGCAATCAAGATGTTTGATGGGGTTTTAAAGTTAACACAGTAATCCATGGATTTTAATTAAAGAAGGAAAGGGGGGGAGGTGGCATGTGTAGAAAGGCACCCATGTTCGGGGGTCCAGCTGTCATAAATTCCAGAGACCAGGGAACCAGCCCTTCTCTTGACCTGAAGGGAGGTCAACCTACTTGGATCTCATGGAAACAATGGCCTGGACTTTGCAGGACAGTGGACTAAGTCTCCAACATATATCTAAGGATGTAAGCTCACAAAGGATTGTGGGTATAAGAGATTACTTAAATAAGCATCTGACAAAAGCTCAGCCCTTTTCAGCTTTCACCTCTCACCACTTAGCTGCTGGGACCCAAGTAATGCTGTTTCTCCTGAGACCCAAGTGCCATGTAGCTGAAAGCTGGTGAACATTTAAAAGACTTATGGCTCTGTAGCATATGAAGTTAAGCTTTTGTTTCCTAAGTATTTTTTCAACCTTGGTCATTATGTATCTAATAAACCTGTGGTTTTATTAATCCCAAGCAAACCCCCCAAAAGATTTTTTTCTTTTTAATACCACAGTAAATTATTTAACAATTATCAGGATTGTTAAATTATCATATAGAATTATTCACATATTATTAACAAATTTAGAAGGTTAATGATGTTCACACTTTATATATGAAAAAAGATTCCTTACTGCTTTTAATAGATAAATCAGTTACTTATCTATAGGAAGGTATTACTGTACAGTGTAAAGTATAATTATGTGGAAAATCAAGTAATGTTACACATGTGCCAACTACTATATTGTACTGTCAACTGTAAACTATTAATCCCCCTCAATAAAGGGGAAAAAAGGAGAAAAAAATAAATGACATCAATATGGAAAAAAATTCTGGGAACTTATGTGGATATATGTAAAAATGCTTAAATTATTTTAACATCCTGTCTCGGTATAACTACATACAATTTCTGAGTACCTTATGTTAAGTTCTTAAAACTCATATCTACTATCTTGCATAATAGAAACATATCCTTTATCAAATTATGAATGTGGGTTAAAGGAAAAATATTTTTTACATATTTATTATGTGCCAAATTTAAATTTCCAAATACATGTATATGTAAGTCTTATCTAATGTTTATCCAATATATGCTTCAAGTGTATTAATTACATGAAATAGCTATCAAATGGAACACAATTTTAAGGTTAATATATGTAGAGGGATTTTTTTTCATGGTGCCATGACTGATGGGGAAATTTTAACTATGTAACCTATTCATTATGTAAGTTCAGTTACCAGCTGATGCCACTAAATACCAGAGGTAAAAAATAGAGAACTTTATTAACCACAAGTGAACAATTTGGCAAAATATGAAATAACAAAACTAGGGGAACTTCCCACCATATGTAATTATGCATCACATTTGGTTGGGGTGCTCCTATGTTTCATCCACTGCAGGAAAAATAAGTCTAGTTTTGATATCATTGCTGGTAATTTTATCAAATATTTTAGGGTTAAACTTAAAGTAAGCCACTCTTACATTAGTTGCTCTTTAATAAAATTTTTAAATGTTTAAGTAGCTATAAATATAGTCAGTGACCATGATCCTAACCTTAATCCATATTCAAATTCTGTAGCTTCATTCTATTCACATAAACATATCTAGAATGAATGCCATTTTGAAAATCCAGACTTTAAAAAATTAATCCTCTTTTAGGATTCTTTCCATTTACTGCCCAAGCTTCTGTGGCATCCAGCTGGAACAGCAGCTTATTACTAATGGTAGTGAGGGCTGGGAAAAAAGGACAATATTAACACTGTCAGGAAAAAAAATGCATAGACTTATAGATATATGTAGAAATATAAGAGTCATAAAGGCTTAACTTCTCATTTTCATAAGAGTAAACTGAGGCAAGGAAAGGTAAACCATAGTTAATATCAAATATTTCCTAGAACAGCACATGGAAATTTAATTTTCACAGTTTTGTTCCCATTTCCTTCCCATCCCACCAACCACCACACTGAACAGGAGTTCCAATATCTATATCTATCTATCTCTCCCTATCTATCTATCTACCTATTTATCTATCTGTCTATATATCCTACATTTATGTATGACATACGGCCATATTTTAATAATTAATTTAAAGATGATTTTTGATGTATTCATAGTAATAAAATCCTTTTTAGTTTAGTGAGGTACAGTGCACTGAGATATGAAGCTTATTCAAAGCATCTGAACATTATTTCCATGTCGTTTATAAGAGTAAGTTTGCAAGGTCATAAATTTTCCATTAAGGGAAAATAAATTACCAAGATACTATCCTACCTTTTCTCTATTATATGTTGTATAGATATAATCTAACAAAGCAAACTGTATAATTACTGTGAAGGCAAAGGAGGAGTGGAGGGCAGATGATTACCTTTAAATTTATAGTAGAAAATTTTATTTTTATGCATTATGTAATCTTTAAAAATTAAAAGACTTACTTAGATAGGAACGTAAAGTTAATTCCTCCAATTCATTTCTTAAGTTTACTCCAAGGTACATAACTATTCTTGATACAATTGTGAATGAGGCTGCTTTCTTAGATTTTCTTCTTTTCTAGTCCACTGCTTGCATATAGAAATGTAATAGATCATTGTATATGGGTTTTGTCAGTAGTTTATTTAATGTCCTACTAGATTTTTACTGTGATTTTTGGCTTTTAGGTATATTATAAGAAATGAATGCAGACACAAGAAATTGGAGGTTCTATGCTCCTGGATTAAAAGAAATAACATTGCTAAAGTGGTCATCCAAAATACTTAACAATTCTAATGCAATGTTTTTGCAAGATTTCAATGACATTCTTTAAAAATATAACAAAAGAACAATTACTTTCCCCTATGATAACCTCTATTATAATCATCAAACAATGATATATAGTAAAACTTAAGGTTAAATTAGATTACAACTAAACCCAAGTTCTATTCCCTTGATAACTTGAGGTCAAACCCAATAAACCCAATACTGGTTTGGATACAACACATGACACTCAAATTCTTAATAACTGGGAGAAATTCTAAGCTCATCAGATAAAGAAAAGACTACAAAAGCTGGGTAAGGACAAGACACTGGCTCACTTTACTGATGGCCTTTTTCATCATACCAAGCCACCCCATCATCTGGAACTCTAGTCAGGGAACCCTTAGATTCCCACATAGATATGATGAGCCTAGACCTTTAATAGAACCCTCCGTCCACCATCACTGGTCAATTCCAGCAGAAACATTATCATTAGCCCCCATATGGGCCTCTCCATGACATTCCCTCCCTATAAATTAGCAACAGTAGGAACTGCCCCACTTTCTAAAAGGAGGCTGGATCATCCTACTCCATCACTCCAAGATTATTGGTCCTGAAATGAGTGCAGCCTAGAATGTTTTCAGCTATGATCATGGACTTTGAGCTCATATTGACAGGAATATAGAGGTTATACAGGCTCCTGTGCTAAATATGAAAGTAAAGGGGCCCTAGGTCAGATAAGTGGAGTAAATAGTAAAATTGTATTTACACACTTTTCTCATGTTTGGGAGCTACTCTCTGTCCCACTCTAGCTTTCTAGCCCTATTGTCAACTCTTGACAGTATTTTTAGTCACCTCCATGTTAGCTATTGGGCTTAAGCAAAAATTACTGAAGTCATGAACTGTTGTATGCTTTACATTGGGTTGTTCTAGCTCTCCCCCTGCCAAGAAAATTGGTTCAATCCTGCTAGTTTTCATGGGCCCGCTTGTCCCCACCCCAAGGAACCCCGAGAGAGTTCCAGAGTTGGAGAGTTCGAGAGTGCTTGGCGCCACTGTGGGGAAAGAGGCAGCAGAGTTCTGTTTGGTGATTAGTTTGGGTTAGTTTATGAATCGTTGTTCCTGAATAAAAAAATATAGTTTCCCTGCCCAGCCGTATGTCTCTGGTCATCTCTGTTACCTGCCCATGAAGCTAGCCCGGCCTGCTGGAGCCTCCGAATTTTAACAACAAATGGCGCCCACGTGGACCTGACCTGCGCATCTCTCAGATAAGTGAAGACAATTTGGCTACCTATGCACTATGGCCTTCTCTTCTGCTTGTGAAGAGATCTCCAATGGCCTCTGCTCTTTCTTCATGAGACTGTTTTGCTGTTTCTGGAACATTTATCTCTGGACCACTCTGTGGTTTCCACTCACTCAGGCGCACTCAGAACAGCCAGTGGAATCGGGAAGAGCCAGTGGGCAAGAGGCGAGGCGTGGAGCTGCCTTTTCCACCTGGTGGAGCAGCCAGCCAGCCGGCTGCACCCAGACAACCCCGCACACCGCGCCCGCAGCCCCGCAGCCCCGCAGCCTGCAGGAGGCCGACACCAGCACACAGGAGCCCAACGCCAGCACACAAGAGCCCGACGCCAGCACACAGGAGCCCGATGCCAACACGCTGGAGCCCGATGCCAAAACGCTGGAGCCCGATGCCAACACGCAAGAGCCTGAGGCCAGCCCATAAGAGCCAGCTCTCCACTGCATGGCACAGGACACTGGACTCGTGATCCCTCCATGCTGCTCAGCCACTGCGAGCAGGGCAGCAGATATGACAGGGCCATGGGGCAGGGCCACGGTGGCCTATCATGGCCACTTCCGGATGGTGATCCCCCCAACAACTAAGACAGTACATATCTAAATTCGTGTTTAAAATGACATATCTTCCTAACAAAGGTTTCTCTCCTTGTATATTAATGACCATGTTTATGTGTGTGTTTAAAGTTTGGTAAACAGTAACTTTAAGGCTAAATTCTTACTAGACAAAGTTAAATTAAAAAGGTTTTCAACGTAATTCTCATAAAGATAAAATTAACTTACATTTAAAGTCTGAGATAAAAATTAGTTAACAATCAATATATTTTAACTAAGTTGGTCTAAAAAAAAGGTTAAATAGACTTGATATTTATAACTCTCGATTACCTTCTCTATTAGAGATGGTAGATTGCACAATGGCTATGCTAATTGTTCTCATGCCTGAGGTTTTCTTTCCTGCGCACACCTAGGGTGTGTCTCCATCTTGAATGGGTGTAACAAAAGGTTAAAAAGACGTTGTTGATATGTAAAAGTCTCAAATTCCTTCTCTATTAGAAACGTTAGATTGCGCTATGGTTATGCTAATAACAAGTTTTGTTTCATAGTAAGTAAATTGCAGCCAGCTGCCTTTGAGACTCTAGGCTGTTCCCCGCCCCCATGCAAATGCCTGTCAAGGCAAGTACGCCTCCCAGAGGCAAGAAATGTTTTTTTTAAGCTGATAAAGTTTTGCCCACAGAGGCAAAAAAAAAAAAAAAGGCCCCCTCAGGCCTTCCCTTGGCAGCACACTGGTTCTTGTTACTTGCTTACATGTTTCTCCATGTTTGTGCCAGTTTCTTTTTTAAAAAAATGCCTATATGATAGAGGTTTCTGTTCACCCCACACCCCTGATACTGTGGTCATTTAGTTAAAAAAAAAAAGGGGGAATTGTTGTGTGCTTTACATTGGGTTGTTCTAGCTCTCCCCCTGCCAAGAACATTGGTTCAGTCCTGCTAGTTTTCATGGGCCCGCTTGTCCCCGCCCCAAGGAACCCTGAGAGAGTTCCAGAGTTTGAGAGTGCTTGGCGCCACTGCAGGGGAAAGAGGCAGCAGAGTTCTGTTTGGTGATTAGTTTGGGTTAGTTTATGAATTGTTCCTGAATAAAAAAGTATAGATTCCCTGCCCAGCCATATGTCTCTGGTCGTCTCTGTTACCTGCCCGTGAAGCTAGCCCTGCTAGCAGGAGCCTCCGAATTTTAACAACAATGAACCCCTCAGAACATAACTAAAATAGACTTCCTAGATTCTTCTGACCCCAAAGGCCCATATTTCCTCTATTCCTACATTTGCTTTCCTGTTTATTAGAAAAAAATAGACTTCCTAGATTCTTCTGATCCCAAAGGCCCATATTTCCTCTATTCCTACATTTGTTTTCCTGTTTATTAGAAAAAAATAGACTTCCTAGATTCTTCTGACCCCAAAGGCCCATATTTCCTCTATTCCTACATTTGCTTTCCAGTTTATTAAAAAAAAAAGTCCTGCTTTAAATCTTTCACCCTTCTAAGTTGCAGGTACTACTGATTTCATCCTGACTTCCCTGGACAGATGGCCTACCTCACCAATGTGTCCCAAAGTCTCACCTCTCCAAAGCTCTATACCACCAAGGAAAGATAGAAACAGGCTGGGGTATGCATCTACCTGCCAATGTTCATGTTCAGTGGAGAAACAATTACAGAAGCCAGAACTCCCAACTTCTGCACCCCAAAAAGAATTTGGTTTATACTCCAGATGGATAAAAAGTAAAGAAGTTTTTGGTGGTAGAAATTGTATGGAATTAAACCCCTATTATTGTACAATCTTGTAAATCATTATTAAATCGAACACACACATCACACACACATCACACACACACACACACACACACACACACACACACACACACACACACACACATTTATTTGGAACCATAGAAGATCCCAAACGTCCAAAGCAATTCTTTGCAACAACAGCAATGATGAAGACATTCCACTCCCTTACTTAAAGATACACTAGCGATATAATGAACAGTTTAGTATTAAATTAAGAGTAGATACACGGGCCGATGGAATAGAAATACTCTAGAGGGGGCTAGGTGGTGGCACACCTAGTTAAATGCACATAATACTATGTGCAAGGATCCAGGTTCAAGCCCCCACTCCCTGCCTGCAGGTGGTGAAGCAGGTCTGCAGGTATCTTTCTCTCTTTCTTCCTATCTCTATCTACTTCCTTTTCAATTTATCTTTGACCTGTCTTATCAGTTACAGAAAGAAAACAAAAATGACAACAACAAAAAGGAAAAATAGCCACTAGAAGTGGTAAATTTATAGTGTTGGCACCAAGTCCAAACAATAAACCTGGAGGCAAAAAAAAGAAAAAGAAAAAGAAAAAAAGAAAGGAAGGAAGAAAGACAGAAGAAAGAAAGAAAGAAAGAAAGAAAGAAAGAAAGAAAGAAAGGGAGAAGGCATCTAGAACTCTGAACTAAATACTCATATAAATTTCAATGTATGATAAAGGAATCAAGAACATAAAAGTCTCTCTAAAAAGGAATACTCGGAGGGAGTCGGGCTGTAGTCCAGCGGGTGCGAAGTGCAAAGACCAGCTTAAGGATTCCAGTTCGAGACCCCGGTTCCCCACCTGCAGGGAAGTTGCTTCACAGACGGTGAAGCAGGAGGTCTGCAGGTGTCTGTCTTTTCTCTCTGTCTTATCTAACGACATCAATAATAAAAACAAGGGCAACAAAAGGGAAAATAAATAAATAAATAAATAATTATAAATAAAATTAAATAATACTGGGAAACTGGTTTAGTCCAAAAAAGGTCTACCTGTCACAAAAATATTAAACCTCATTTGGGCACTTACTGCATACTTCAAGTTACAGCACTTTGCTTAAACTCCATTTCTTCATTTATTATGTGGATATAATCATAGTTCTCTTATAATTTTGGATTTTTGAAGCTCTCTGTGAATATAAAGTAACAAATTAGAGCTACTTAAATGCTAATTTACTTTCTCATCCCATTGTCTGCAATAATTTACAGATATTGTGTATATTCATTTTGTTATCTCATTTAAGATAAACTCAATTTTTAGTAATAAATTGTCAATATATCATAAAATTTACTGCCACAGAATACTATAAATTACTAGTGTAAAAGGTAATGAAGATCTTTATAATTCATTTCTGTGAACATATTCATATACCTCCGAGATTCTTTATACTTTGCTGGCTCCTCCTCACACTTCATAAATAACATACCACTAATAATAGGAATGTTTACTCTAATATCATGGGGAAATGAACTTAATTTATAAAATGAAAGTTAGTTTAATAAAGTTCTCCAAGAAGAACTAGCTAGCACCATGTACAAAGAGTTTTTGTCTAAATCAACTGGTTGGAGTACCCACTGTTTAATTGCAAAATCTTCATTTCCCTAGGTGATTTACTATTATGTTAAGTCTAAGTGTACTCATACAACTTTTAAGACTGATATGTCCAGCATCCATATGGCATCTGGAACCTGGTGACTGAAAAGAGAGTTAACATACGAAGCCAAACAAACTGTTGAGCAATCATGGACCCAACGCTTGGAATAGTGGAGAGGAAGTGTTAGGGAGGTACTCACTGCAAACTCTAGTGTGCTTCTGCTTTCAGGTATATATTTTGCAGTAGTTTATGGATACATGTGAACATGCGCTCTCTCTCACAGAAACTGGTGTATATCTAGGTTCTGGGACTTTGTTAGAAAGTGAACCACCTGAGATGAAATTAGAGTATACTATGAAAGGAAAAGTCTCACCCGAGTAATGAAGCTGAAGGGTTGTCATTCCACACGTGAAGTCTCTGGACACAGTCTGAAGTGAAGCATGTTGAGGTGGCAGTTGTTGCATTGGTTATGTTGTGATCGGCGGATGCAATATTATTTGATATGGATTGGGAGAGGCATACGGGAAAGTGGGCCCTAACCAAGGGTTCCAGGACTGGCGGAAGTAGGGGCTCTATAGTGGAGATGTGAGGTTCCTGCTGTCTTAGGGTTCAAAAAGACAATCGATAGTTAATGTTATCATCACATTATTTGGTAATTGGGTTAACTTTGAAAAGTCCTTTTGTTAGGGTTTGCTGTACAGTACCCAGTATCTTGTATATAGCTGTGCTATTAGATGCTTCTAATCTACTTGGTCTAGGCTTTTGAGAGAGTCCGCATATCAAATACACAGCCTATATATTAAAAAGATTCAGTTTGTGTTTTGAAAAACTTTGAGACATACAATTGATTTTCCCCCTCTCCTATTAATTAACTAGTGATTTATATGTCTACATTTTGCTAGGAGTGTACATAAACACCATTCCCACCACCAAAAGACTGTGACCCATCCCTCCCACCCACTCACACCCCCACTGTCCCAGGAAGCTGCATGTCTACCCCTCACCACAGGGTTTTTACTTTGGTGCCCTACTTAAATTTGGTCAGGTCCCGCTTTTAGTTTCCCTTTCAGGTCTTCTTTGTCAACTTCTGGCCAGGCTTCCCTGCATTGAAGACCCCACCAATATGTCCTGGAGCTCAGCTTCCCCAGAGATACACCCTACTAGGGAAAGAGAGAGGCAGACTGGGAGTATGGACTGACCAGTCAACGCCCATGTTCAGTGGGGAAGCAATTACAGAAGCCAGACCTTCTACCTTCTGCAACCCACAATGACCCTGGGTCCATGCTCCCAGAGGGATAGAGAATGGGAAAGCTATTAGGGGAGGGGGTGGGATATGGAGATTGAGTGGTGGGAATTTTGTGGAGTTGTACTCCTCCTACCCTATGGTTTTGTTAATCAATCCTTTCTTAAATAAAAATAAATAAATAAATAAAAAAGACTGATATGTGAAGAATTTGCTTTTCAAATGAGATACTTATCTTCAAGTTACTTTTAAATTTTCTATAACTGGAATGAAAGAACATTTTTCCTTAATGTAACAACTTCCCAAGCATTCATCTTGAGTTTTACTGCTAACTTGCACAATTTCATCTTAGAATATAAGAAACTTTTATTTAATCTCTCATATGGCTTTTTTGACATTTCCACATCTTACACTAGCTACTAGAATTCTGTGTCATCAATCATTGGCCATAAATGGTTGATTTTGCAAATCCTTATTTTGACATTAAATGTATTTTCCAGTTACTTGCTTTGCAGTATACCCAAGTAGTTGACTATTTGCTTTCCACCTCAAAATTTTTTTCATTACTGTCTTCTTCCTCATTTTCAAGACTGACTCCTAATCATCATTTATGCCTTAGTGAAGTGGCAAAGTGCTTCCAATACATCCACAACTCCCATGCCTCTAGTGAAGGCTTCCCACTTTTATCAGTTATTATGAATGTTGCCTGGACATATGACTACATTAACTCTTCATTATTTTTGCTGCCAAGTTCTTATACATGTACAAGTGTACCACTCCCCCTTTTTAATTTCAGGTAGAGATAGGTGGAAAGAGACAGCACAAAGGAAAAACATCATACCAGTGCTTCACTATTAGTGAAACTTCCCCTGGTACTGTGAATGATGATCAAATGTAGTCCTAGAAGCTTAAGCCCAGTCCCTAGTACATGGTAAAATATATGCTTAATATCCAATTATTGGATTTCAGAACTACCTGAAGTTGATTTTACATAGTCAATTTTAAAACCACTCATGGGTATAGTTTTATTACATATTATATGTATATTTATGCAATTTAGTAGTGCATATAGCTCCATTGCATTATTTTCTTATTTTAAATATTTTTTGGAGAGTGATGTTTCTATCTGTATACATTTTGCAAGATCAGATATAAATTACTTTACTATATAAATTTCTTTTGCTAGTATTAGATATGGAATTATTTTAAAATCATAATGTATGGTATAAATATATAAGAACTAATTTGGATAAACAGGATATATATTTTAAAATTTTAATTATGTAAATTAAAATAAAATAACCCTATCACTCTGTAATATCAAAATCAATAATTGTAAATGAATTCATTACATTGTCATTCCAGATAACTTTATGAGGCATAAAGAAGGAGAAGTACAAAGCTTTGATATTGTTTAGTGAATTTATAGGACAGTGAGGAAACCAGTGTGCCAACAGAGCAGTGAACTGAACGAAAGTGACAAGAGAAATGGAATTTACATAATCAAATGGAAAGGAGCTCTATGTTATGATATAGCCTACTAGTAGAACTTCATTGTTTACTTTGAGTGAAATGGAGAACTACTTGGGCATTGCAGAGCTTAAATAGAATGATGATATGAGCAGACCTAATTTTCTAGTTTATTTTGTATGTCTAGAGTAGTTTTTGGCAGAACAGACTGAGAGGAAAGGTAAAAGTAGTGAATTGAATAAAAAATAATAGTTATATGATTACTTTGATAATAATCCAAATGACAGTAATTTTAGTTTGGGAGTTAGAAGTGAAGATCATGAGAGTATTCAAAATTTAAACTTAATTTGAAAGGAGCATCAGTGGGATATGATACTTTGGATTACATCTGATTATGAGAGGAAAGAACTTAAGGTTGAATGACAAGCTTTGTAAAATCATTATGTGAAAAAACTGTTGCACTTTAGTGTCAAGACCCAACTCAGTATACTCATAAGTATACTAATTAGGTTAAAACTATTGAAACCCAGGTGTCTAACAACAGATGAGTGACTAAGTAAGTTGTGGTATATATACACAGTGGAATACCACTCAGATATTAAAAATGGTGATTTAACCTTCTTCACCTTATCTTGGATGGGGATTAAAGGAATCATGTTAAGTGAGATAAGCCAGAAAGAAAAGTATGAATATGGAATGATTATATTCATAGAAATTGAAAAATAAGAACAGAAGGGAAAACACAAACCATATCTTGGACTGGAGTTGGTGTATTGCACAAAAACAAAAAATAGGATTGGGTGGGGGTTCAGGTCCTGGAACATGATGGCAAAGGAGGACCTAGAGGGGGTAGATTGTTATATGGATAACTGAGAAATGCTATGCATGTACAGACTACTTTATTATCAACTGTAAACCATTAATCCCCCCCCAGTAAAGAAAATAAAATGAAAAAAAGAAAAACATTGAGCAGTGTATGTAAATACAACCTGTAAGATTAAGTCGTCAGTTTAAGTTCCTCTACAACATTAATGACCACTAAATTCCACTATACTTACAATTTACATATCCAGTGTAACTATTTGGTATGAGACACCCAATAAAATTAATCTGTTTTCTTACAAACTTAGAATTTCTGTATAAGATTGGGATAGATGACTGAGTTTTGGTCAGTTTCTTTAAATATCTTTTCTGTGCATATTTTTGTAGATAGAAACACCGGGGTACCATAGCCCCAAAGTTATTCCTGGTGCCATAGCATTTCCGTGTGTGTACTGGAGGCTTGAACTTAAATCTCAAACAGGATAAAGCAGATACGCTACACTGTTAGGTGAACCACATTGCAATTCCTTAATGATTTGCTCAAGTTTTGGTTATAGAAGGGTCAGATGATGATAAGCATTAAATATTTATGTATACAATGCAAATTAAAGAAAATAATGTTAGAAAGAGAAGGAGATCCCTAGGTAGCAGAATCTGTTACACATCTAAATCATTTAGGGTTGGAGGAAAGAATGAATAGGCTGAGTATGGTAGACATTTAGGGCACAGAAACTACATGATATATACAAGTAATGTACATGTGTCTACACTCACTGAAAATAAAGCAATGTAAAACCATGGTTCTGGAATCTTATGGCTGGAGAATAACAAAAAGAGTGCTACTAAAAAAAAAAAAAAAAAATATCAGTGGATATAGATGTGTGTTTATTGGAACTCACTTACAGGAGAGCCCCAGAGATACCTGTCAAGGGAAAAGTAGACACTGTGGGGTCAAAAGGAGCAAAATATATAGCTAACAAAAAGCTATTCCTTGCCAAGACACAGTGTGACTCTTGCCTTTTGCTCTTGGCTAGCAGTGTGTGTGTGTGTGTGTGTGTGTGTGTGTGTGTGTGTTGGGGGGTGACTTGATCTGCAAAACATTTATTTTCCCATACTGCATACCTTTCAATCCAAGACTAAAGGGTTTTTTATGAGATGAAAAGATGCCATACTCTCACTTGGAGTACATAAACAAAGCAAGGAAACAATTCAAAAGGAACATAAGCCTTTCGACTCTCAAACTGCAGAACTGTGGCAATCAAAGAGGACCCACCTGGGATGGGGAGTAAGTTTCAAGGCAGAGGCATCCAATGGATTTTCGTGAAGTGACATGGGTGTTTTGGAGGCAGAGTTTTGGTGACACATTTTCAAGAGTTGAGAGATTGTAAAAATCACCTCAAAACTAAAGCAAATTCAGAAAATAAAATATAGTAATAATTAATAATAATAATTTCATCATTGTCAGGACTTCTGAAGTTGACATCTTCAAATAGAGAGGAAAAGGCATCATAGCTCTGATATTCCCCCAGTGTGGTTGTGGTCAGGTTGAAACCCAAGTAATGTACATGACAAAGCAGGCAACCTTCCAGGTAAGCTATCTTGCCAGTCCTAATAGGAATTT
This sequence comes from Erinaceus europaeus, assembly GCF_950295315.1. Lineage (NCBI taxonomy): Eukaryota > Metazoa > Chordata > Mammalia > Eulipotyphla > Erinaceidae > Erinaceus > Erinaceus europaeus. Next base: position 166,798,465 of record NC_080162.1, on the reverse strand, counting down.
TAAAAATATATTAAGAAAAATATGCTTATCTTGAGAACAGTTAGTGACTTCTTACTATGTGTACATAGCAGAAGTTATCAGCTGTAGTTCTTAGAAGGAAGAAATGGTTAAATTTATTAAAGTCTCATATTTTATAGCACCTGACATATTGTGAGTTTGTAATTAACATCAGTGATTAGCCAGAAGTGAGGAAAAGAAAAAGGAAAAGAGAATGAGGTCATGGGGGTCATACATTATAACAAATAACAGTTCTTGCTTCACATTATGGTGTTGGATCAATATAGGTTCATACATTGTAATAAAAATATCCTTTTGGTAAAGAATGGTAATAATATGTCAGGCTAGTGATGCACAAGAGAGATGACCCAGGAACCAAGCTTGTGGCAGTGAGGCAATTCAAATCTTTATTCATCTGAACACTCTAGAGTAGTGTGGTAGCACACCTGGTTAAGCCACGTGGTGCAAACTTCAGTGGCTGGGATCAGCCTCCCAGTCTGCATGCGCCCTTCTCCCAGGCCAGATAATGCAAGAGGGAAGTCAGAAATGGAAGTGGCTTGACAATACCATACATGGTTAGGAAAGGGGAGGAGAAAGGTGAAAGGGGGCTGGGAAAGGTAGGGACTTCCTTAGTAACTGTTGCTAGGGGTTTAACTGGTAGTAGTAATAATACCCTGTGGTTGAGGGTAGAAAAAGAATATATTAAATGAGCAGAATGGGTGGAGGCCTTAAGTCATTTGTTATACAAAGAAGATTGATATGTAAATAATAAAAGGATGGGCCATAGTATCAAGGAATGCAAGGTGGAGCAGGCTTAATGTTTTAAGTAATGCCAGTCTCCTGGAGGCAGAAAAATGCAGGGTGCTTTGTGAGGCAGGGAGTCTGATAAGACGAGGCAAACCTTTGGGGTCCTTGTGTCCTTCCTCGCTCGACCTCTCAGTAGAGAGAGAGACTGACAGAATAGACGCACCCCTCAGGTCAAACCCCGCCAAGCTCTACCACATCCTCACAATTTCCCTACAATAATGGACAGTGTTCTCTATATGCATGTGTAGGATGTATAAGAATAATGAAAAATATGGTAAAAAAAAAAACAACAACAGCAAAAAACTTCTTCCTTCCATTTAGTTTTACTATGAACCTAGAACTTTTCACTATAAGGAATAATCTTTTTATTTATTTATTTATTTAAGAAAGGAGACATTAACAAAAACAAAACTGTAAGATAGGAGGGGTACAACTACACATAACTTCCACCACCCGATCTCCATAACCCATCCCCTCCCCTGATAGTTTTCCCATTCTCTATCCCTCTGGGAGCATGGACCCAGGGTCGCTGTGGGTTGCAGAAGATGGATGGTCTGGCTTCTGTAATTGCTTCCCCGCTGAACATGGGCATTGACTGATCTATCCATACTCCCAGCCTGCCTTTCTCTTTCACTAGTAGGATGGGTCTCTGGGGAAGCAGGGCTCCAGGACACACAGGTGGAGTCATCAGTCCAGGGAAGTCTGGTCAGCATCATGCTGGCATCAAGAACCTGGTGGCTGAAAAGAGAGTTAATATACAAAGCCAAACAAATTGTTGAACAATCATGGACCCAAAGGCTGGAATAGTGCAGGTGAAGTGTTAGGGGGTACTCATTGCAGACTTTTGTATACTTCTGCTTTCAGGTATATATTTTTCCCTGGTTTATGGACATGTGTGAACATATGCTCTATGTCAGGGGACCTCGTCTATATCTAGGTTTTGGGACTTTATTGGGAAGTGGACCACCTCGAATGGAATTAGAGAATACTATGAAAGGAACAGTCTCACCCGAGTAATGAAGCTAAAGGGTTGTCATTCCACACCTGAAGTCTCTGGACACAGTCTGAAGTGAAGCTTGCTGAGGTGGCACTCATTGCATTGATTAGGTTGCAATCGGCAGATGCAATATTATTTGATATGAATTGAGAAAAGCATGCAGAAAAGTGGGTCCCACCCTAAGGTTCCAGGACTAGGGGAAATATAGGGTCTATAGTGGAAATGTGAGGTTCCTGCTATCTAAAGCAGGTAGATTAGAATAAAAAACTTAGCTGTTTTAAAGTAAGACAGGAATAGAGTGGAAACATTATTTCTTCAAAGACAGTGAATAGATAATAACCAAATTATTAAGAAGACTCTCCTGAGGGTGAGAAAGGACAACAAAGTAGTACCACACCATCCATGGAACTTCCCTGTATGTGGTGCTATCATGTGACATTGGGGCTTGAACCTGAGAAGTTATGGATGGTTAGGTGAACACATTACCAGATGAGCTATTTTGCATTCTCTCTAGAGGATTTTGAGAATCCCACAGTGATTTAACACTTAACACAGTATAAAAAGAAGAACAGATTCAAATATAAGTTCTAGTATTTATCATTGTATTCTAGAATGTTTTGAGACACATTGCTGTTAAAAGGATCATAATTATTAACCCAGGAGTCTCATACTTTAATTTTTAAATATTTATTGTATTTTTTTATGAGTGAGAGCATGATACCAGATCACTGCTCAGCTCTGGCATATGTGGTGTTAGAGATCAAATCTGGGGTTTAATTCACTCAAGGTTTAACAGCTTTAAAAGGGTGAGCTTTACTAAAGTTCTGTAATGTGTAGGATGTGACATATAGTAAAATTCCAATAAATATTAGTGGCTAGATGGATCTAAATTACAAGATATCTAAGACTAAGGAAGGATGGAAGAATTTACAAACTGCTGTTGAGAAGCGCTTGCAATGTAAATAAGATCATACAGACATCCTCCGTATTGCTAATGGCTCCAGATGTCTAAGTTGCTTGTTAAGAAAACCTGTGTGCAATTCATCAATGATATTGTTCAGGTTCCTTCATCATTTATTTTTGTGTGTCACAATCATTAGTTTAAATTATCATGCAACTTTATGTATTATAAATCAGACATACTTAAACCAGGTAGACATAACTGCTCATCTGGTTATGATTTGGAGCCAGGACAGGAACTACAGGTGTTCAATGAGCAATTTTGAGAAGCCCACAAAGACGATCATTGCTCAAACAAGGTTCTATATTATTGAATAAATAAATTTTATAAAATGGCATCCCAAGACATAAACTTCCTATTTTACTTAACCTAGAAAATTTACTAAAATTTTACATAAACACTATTTTTTCTCTTGTTGCTGATTCTACTAAGTCTTTTCCTAACTTTAAGTATATCCACTAGTTTTCTTATAATAGTCCTAGCCATTTTATGCTATTCTGAACAATTTTGTGAGCCTCTGACTGGACTCTAGAGGTGCTAAGATACAGAGTTTAGTATTTCAGGATGTTGTTATGAAGATAATTCCTTTAGACACTGATATCAAGTTGGTGAATTTAGAAGAGCAGGAATCCTTCATAAATTAGATGTACAGTATCTAATCCAGGAAATGTCTGAATAGAAGAAAAAGATTAGAGAAGATTGAATTAGCAGTCTGCTTATATGAATTGAAACATGTCCATCTGGCTTTCAGAGCTCTTGGTTCATGGGGCTCTGGACTAACACTGGAGTCTACACCAAAACCCCTGGCTCATCTACCTGAAACTAAAGCAGCATACAGCAAATATTTCCTAAATTTCCATTTTGAAGATAATAGGTAGGGGGCTTGTTCAGTCATATGAGCTGATTCCTTACAATAAATCTGAGTGTAGTAATCACTTGCTCTTTCTTCTAAAATGAATATGCACATACACATATGTACATTTATACTTGCTTCTACTTTCCTGTAATACCCATGCTAGTACATATACATGTAGACAACATTCTCCAAATTAAAAGAGATGACTATCTTCTTCTAAATACATTTCAGTATAATAATTGTTAAACTCATTAAATATATTATAAATTAGTTATATTTCCAACTTATGATGAAAAGATGCCACATAATCAGTTTATATTTGGATCCATAAATCACTAGTTCCTTGACTTTTTGCTTTCAAATTTATACACTGCCTTTCTTCTCATCTACTATTAATAAAAAGAACCACCTTTCCTAAATATCTTTGTCAGCAAGCAATGAAGTATAGTTATTTGCTTATTTGTCGTCATAAAGGCTTAACTGCTCCGGGACAATGTTTTCAGATAAAGATAAAAATAGAGGAAAAGGCACCACAGCTTTAAAACTTCCCCTAAACTTCCTCCTTCCTTCCTCGTTGAGGCCAAGCTTAAACTTGTATTATGTGCATGGCAAAACAAGTACACTACCTAGATGAGCTATTTAGATGGCTCTAGGCAATCAAAGGAAAATGACAGATTTGATGAGGGTTAAAAAGTTTTAGAACAAAACACACCATACCCAGTGCAAGTTTCACTTCATATTTTCCCTTACTGCCCTTGTTTCTTAAGTTCAACATAGGAGAGATCATCCAGTATTCATCCTTCTCTTTTTGTGGCTTTTCTCAAAAGAGCAAAGAACTCTGGGGAGATAGGGAGTGAGATGGAATGGAAGTGCTTTGGAGTAATGGTGCATGATGGTGGAAAGGGGCCTAGGATGGGAGAGAGTGTCTTCCAGACGCCTATCACAGTGAGATGAGAAGTTGTACCTGTGTGTCAGCACTTGTATGGTAAACCATTACCTGCCCCAAGAAGGTGTGTGGGGGTGTGTGTGTATGGAGGGGGTTAAAAACAAAATGTGAAAAATTAAAAGAAGATGTGAAAAATGGTGAACTTTGATACTCATAGTCCTCAATTTCTGTTAAGAATGCTGTTATAGCATCAATTTTAATTTCCCTAATAGTTGCAGATTTTCACAAGACAATTTTACTCCCTAGTTTTAGCTCTCTGGAAAATCAACCCACTTCAGAATTTTGTGGGATGACTCAAAGTTTTGGTTTCCATGATGCCTCCATCCCTCAAGGTAGTAAAGAAGTTATGGTATTGCTAAGTCCTAAGTTGCCTCACCATCTCATTTTAACTTTATTATATTTCCTATGCCTTGCACAAAAATTTCTTTGGGGGAGTCGGGCTGTAGCGCAGTGGGTTAAGCGCAGGTGGCGCAAAGCACAAGGACCGGCATAAGGATCCCAGTTCGAACCCCGGCTCCCCACCTGCAGGGGAGTCACTTCACAGGCGGTGAAGCAGGTCTGCAGGTGTCTATCTTTCTCTCCCCCTCCTCTCTCCGTTTCTCTCTGTCCTATCCAACAATGACGACAACAACAATAATAACTACAACAATAAAACAACAAGGGCAACAAAAGGGAATAAATAAAATAAAATAAAATATAAAATTAAAAAAAAATTCTTTGGGGGCTGGGTGGTGGCGCATCTGGTTGAATGCATATGTTACAGTGTGCAATGATTTGAGTTCAAGTCCCCCCTGCAGGGGGAAAGCTTTGTGAGTGGTGTCTGTCTCTCTCCCTCTCATTCTTTCCCTCCCCTCTTGTCTCTATCGAATAAATAACTAAGTATAATAAAAAATAAAAAGAACAGCAAAAATTTCTTTGTAATATATTCCTTTGTTTAGAATACTGAGGATAATTTACATTTTTATGAACTATATTTCATTTATAAAAATTGAATGACTTATGATTTTCATGCCTGAGGCACCAAAGGTCTCAAGTACAATTCCCAGCACAACCATAAGTCACAGCTGAGTGCTCTGGTAAAACAAACAAAAAACAACATGACAACAAAGACCCTTCATGGACTAGGAAAATAGTTCATTTGGGCAGTGTGCTGCTTTGTATTTTATACTACACAGGTTTGAGTCTAGTCCTAGCCACATAGAACGTTTTTTGATGTTGTGGTCACTCACATTCCCTTTACCTCCTGGATTCTCTGTCTCTGTCTTACAGAAAATCTTAAAATGTTAAAATATGTTGGATATTTTTCAAATTTTGAATTACAATTGAGAAATTACATAAAAAGTACATAAAGCATAAAACGTGATGGTTTTACTTATATATACACATTCTGAACAGATTCTCTCTATTGAGGCAATACATATTTATCTCTTTGGGTGTTGAGAGTATTTAAGTTCTACTCAGAAACTTTCAGCTATTCATCCAGTATTATTAACTATATATACACAGCAAGGTATACAGTAGACACTTATGCACTTTATAGTACCTTGAAATCATTTCTCTACTGTTTTAAGATGTGGATAAAAAGTCACTGACTTTTTTTAAAGTAATAATCCAAAAATATCTTAGAAAGAGTCTTTAGAAAGTTTCTTGCCAGTAGAAATTTTCAATGTTCTTAGAATGCTAAAATACAGGGCAAATTTTTAAAAAAGAATGTGAGTGGCATTTTCCTAACATATCTCCTAGTAAATTATTCAAGAAATATCTACAAATACCTCATGAAATAGTGTCATATGCAAAGTAAACTTGGCAATACTGTTGAATGTAAGCTGTTTACTTGAAAATAATATATATGATAAGCCTCTTTGTATAATTTTTATTTGTAATTATTTACACATGGTTTTTTCCACAGCAACCTAAAATAGATACCTTTAAAACTGAAGAAAAGATGCATAGAGTCAGAGAAACACACACATCTCCCCCTCATTTTAAACTCATTTGCAACATTATGGTGGGCAAAGGCAAGTTATTTCATGCTGAAACACCTTTTGCAAATTTGGTAATTGGATCCGTTTTGTGGAGTATGCACCCTGGAAATGTCACTGCATTTCATTTATAATCAAACTGACAGGGTTTGAAATGATATTAAATGTGCTAGATTGGGGAAAAATCCAAATGGATTCCTACAGAATGTTATTAACTTGGAAATGGTTCAACGGGTATTTGGCATTTTCACCTTGGTAAGTTTAACTTGTGGAGTGAGAACAATAAGCTGGAGAGACATAGAGCCCTATATTTTTGCCACTTAAACATTTATGTTTGTCATTTATTAGCCTGGTCTGAGAAATGAGTAAATTTCTGCCTTGTAGTTTTCTTTTCAGGTGTGTAACATATAGAAGTTTTGTTACATTCACTGTTTCTATTGTAGAAGTACAGACTTTTCCATATGAAAAGCTTGCTAAAAGAAAACAGGAGAAACAAAGAAAATGCCACCTATAAGAAAACTTAATGATCTATATTTAGCATTCAATATCTAGAGCTTAACATCTTAAGAGATTCTTACAAAGGTTAGTATATTTTATATAAAGATAAATGTCAGTTTTTCATTAACAAAAAAAAAAAAGAACTGAAACAAAAAAGGCAATATCAGGAAGCAATAAAGTATACAGGAAAGGGAAGATGACCTAAAAATCATAAAGAATTTCAATGAACAAAAAACTGAATACATGGCAGAGAAAATATCTTAATAAATGAATTTCTCTGAAAGACTATCAAAAATACCTTGTGCTCAGTAACTTTATAAATATGAGTGTACCTTCTCTACTTAGAGTTAAAAATTAAAAAAAAAATCAGGGGCTGGGTGATGGTGCACCTGGTTGAGCACACATGTTACAATGAGCAAGGACCCATATTCGAACTCTAACCTGATCTCCACCTGCAGGTGGAAAGCTTTCCGAGTGGTGAAGGAGTGTTACAGGTGTCTCGCTATCTCTCTCTTCCTATCACCCTCTCCCCCCTTGATTTCTGGCTGTTTCTATCCTATAAATAAATAAATAAATAAAATGACAAAAAATAAAAAATAAACAAGGAAACAGGAACTGAGAAATAAGAAAATTGAGTACACCTCTTATTGCGATCAGGTATGGAACTTTATCCTAGTCAGTCACTCAATTAATTTTTTTATATCAGAAATATGTGATACTTATACACATTTATCTCACAAATATCTAATTTTCCCACTATGATAGGCATATAAATAAAATATGTGGGCATTCAATTTTTATTGGCATAAAGAAAAAAGTTCATATTAATAGTCAGAAAAGGGTGAGAGATAACTCACCCAATAGAGGGCACATCTTGCCATGCTGCTTTAGGCTCTTGGTTCAAACATAGTACTATATTGAAGCACCATCAGTCACAGTGGAACACTACTATGATATTTGTTCCTCATACCCTTTTCTTCTTTCAAAACAAAAAATGGAAAACTTAGATAAAAAGAACTTTATACTGATAAAAAAAATAGCACACATACACACACACACAACATTCCATAGGGGGTTAGGCTGTGGTTAAGCACACAGGTTATCATGAGCAAGGACATGGGTTTGAGCCCCTACTCCCCATCTTCATGGGGGGGTTGCATAATGGGTAACGCAGGTGTCTCCCTGTCTTTCTTCCTCTCTATCTCCTCCTCACATCTCAATTTCTCTGTTCCATGAAATAAAAAGAGAGAGAATCCATAGTTAAGCAAGTTGATTAATCTATTGAATGATTTACTAGTAGAGTTTCAATGTAAACTTCTGTAAATTCAACATCTGAGGTAGAGAAAGGGCTCTTTGGGGTTATATGCTTGGAAGACTTTAGCAACCAGTGTAGTTGGATCATTAATTGGGAAGGAGAAAGAAGGAAGGAGTCATATCATGTCAGACTTCATAAGCTCTCCAAAGCCCTCTGTTCTCATTCACATAGTGAGGTGTTTTAAAAAAAGGAATTTCAAGAACTCTTCCAGTTCTGAAAGTCTGATTTCTACGATTAAGATAAAATTTCATGAATACATTAGGAAGAACAAGAGAAAAAAGCAAAGAAAACATAAGATGATTAATGGTGTGTCTAGGAGAGAAAAAGAACAATAAAAATTCAGTAGTGACTGTGATTTTTGAATAGCTGTATCAAAACTACTTTAACTATAAAGCAGAAATGAAATAAAAATGCAATATATTGCATGTTATAAACTTAAACTAATCAACTTTGCTATATTTCTTTCCTTGAAATTGTTACATATGATATCATATTTTATTCATAAAATATTAAGTTGTTTTCTCTACATTTAATATTTCAAAGTGCAAGTCATTTCAGTTCCATTACTTATTCATCTTTACTACCTGATTTGCCAGATAAAGATATATTTGGTATCAATAAATGCTGCAGAAAATTCCATTTCATCATTTCCTTAATTGTTTTCTCTGGAATTTAGATCTTTTGGATATTATGTTATATAGAGAAAATTATGTTTATTTTGTCAGTGAAAAGAAAGTACACTTAGGGGAACATCAACCGTTAAAGACATGAGAAAAAACATTAATATAAAGAAGAAATTCTACCACAAATTTTAGTACTACATTTGCAACAGGAGCTGTTGTCAATTGCACTGGGACTCAGAACTGAAATGTTCATTCAAAATTGTCTCAGATTGAGGCAATTGACTAGAATTTAGTATATAATATTGTTTTTAATTGCCACTAGCATTATTCCTGGTGCTTTATGCCTGCACAATAAATCCACCACTGCTGGCAAACAGTTTTTTTACCCTTTAGTTTTACTTTCTGTTATTTGATAGAACAGAGAGAAACTGAGACTCAGAAGGGATGGGCTGAATAAGAGACAAAGACACCTGCAGTACCACTTCACTACTTGTAAAGCTGCCCCCTAGCATGTGAGAAGCTAAGGCTTGAACCAAGATCCTTTTGAATGGAAACATATGCTCTCTACCAGCTTCACTGCCACCCATCTACAGGATATAACTCTTAATCAGTCTTGTAAATATGAACTGACCATAGCCAAGAATCAAAAGATCAAGTAATTTTCATCATCTGAGGGGACTCTAGAAATATAAACTCTGTCTCTCAGTCAATAATCAGCAATCCTTATACCTAGGAAACATAGCAGGATGAGGTTCTGATTTTTTTTTACTTACTTATTTATTTATTTAATTTTTGCTTTTAGTATTTTTATTTATTTATTTATTTTAAAAAGGAGACATTAACAAAACCGTAGGATAGGAGGGGTACAACTCCACACAGTTTCCACCACCAGATCTCTATATCCCATTCCCTCCCCGATAGCTTTCCTATTCTTTATCCCTCTGGGAGTATGGACCCAAGGTCATTATGGGTTGCAGAAGGTGGAAGGTCTGGCTTCTGTAATTGCTTCCCCGCTGAACATGGGCGTTGACTGGTCGATCCATACTCCCAGCCTGCCTCTCTCTTTCCCTAGTAGGTTGGGTCTCTGGGGAAGCGGAGCTCCAGGACATACTGGTGGGGTCATCTTTCCAGGGAAGTCTGGTCGGCATCTTGCTGTCATCTGGAACCTAGTGGCTGCACTGGTGGGAATGTAAATTTGTCCAGCCTCTCTGGAGAGCAGTCTGGAGAACTCTCACAAGGCTAGACATGGACCTTCCATATGACCCAGTAATTCCTCTCCTGGGGATATACCCCAAGGACTCCATAACACGCAACCCAAAAGATATGTGTACTCCTATGTTCATAGCAGCACAATTCGTAATAGCTAAAACCCGGAAGCAACCCAGGTGCCCAACAACAGATGAGTGGCTGAGAAAGCTGTGGTATATATACACAATGGAATACTATGCAGCTATTAAGAACAATGAACCCACCTCTCTGACCCATCTTGGATGGAGCTAGAAGGAATTATGTTAAGTGAACTAAGTCAGAAAGATAAGGATGAGTATGGGATGATTCCACTCATCAACAGAAGTTGAGAAAGAATAACAGAAAGGGAAACTAAAAGCAGGATCTGACTAAATCTTGAGTAGGGTACCAAATTAAAAACCCTGTGGTGAGGGGGAGGGTGGACATTTGGCTTCCTGGTGTGGCCAGGGGTGACATGGGGTGGGGGGTTAAGGGGGATGGGATTAGGAGGTGGGAGGGGACACAGTCTTTTGGTGGTGGGAATGGTGTCTATGTACACTCCTATTAAATTGTAGTCATATAAATCAATATTATTAATATGAGAGGGGAAAATTGATTGGATGTCTAGAACTTCTTAAGACACAGACTAAGTCTTTTTAATATATAGGCTGAGTCTCTGATATGTTGACTGTCTCAAAAGCCTAGACTTGGGAGAACAGAAGCAACCGGTGGTACAACTATATACAAGATGTAGGGTATTGTACAGCAAATCCTAACAAAGGGACTTTTCAGAGTTAACCCAATTACCATATAATGTGATGATAACAATAACTATTATTGTCTTCTTGACCCCTAAGACAGCAGGAACCTCACCTTTCCACTATAGAGCCTATATTTCCCGAGTCCTTAGGGTGGGGCACACTTTCCTGCATGCTTCTCTGAATTCATATCAAATAATATTGCACTCACCAATCACAACCTAATCAACGCAACGAGTGCCACCTTAGCATGCTTCACTTCAGACCGTGTCCAGAGACTTCAGGTGTAGAATGATAACCCTTCACCTTCATTACTCGGGTGAGACTGGTCCTTTCATAGTATTCTCTAATTCCATTCCAGGTGGTTCACTTCCTAACAAAGTCCCAAAACCTAGATATAGACGAGGTCCCCTGACATAGAGCATATGTTCACATGTATCCATAAACTAGGGCAAAATATATACCTAAAAGCAAAAGTACACAGTCTGCAGTGAGTACCCCCCCCCCCAACACTTCATCTACACTATTCCAGCCTTTAGGTCCATAATTGTTCAACAATTTGTTTGGCTTTGTATGTTAACTCTCTTTTCAGCCACCAGGTTCCAGATGCTAGGAGGTTCTGATTCTTAAATAAAGCACCTGAATGATACACCATATTAAAATGTGGGGCAGCAAAGGGAATGAAGACACTAAAATATCTGAACTATAGTGGAACCATGAGTTTTAAAATATTATTTTTTCTCATGGGAGAGCAAGGTGGTAACACCAATTCACTATGTGCAGTCCTATGGATCCAACGTCTGGAACATCTTCCATCCTCCAGGACACTAAGAGTACCATGATTCTTATGAGTTTGAGTCAATTTTAACTGGCCTGTTTTGTTTTAAGGTCTGAAAATAAATGTGTATATAAAACTTAAGGATCATCTCTATTCCTTTCCTGTTTATTTCAAAAATGGAAAGATACTATAAAACTTTTAAAAATCTGTTCAAAATGTAAATATGTCTAACACAAGAGTAGGGCCCACTACCTGCCTTTGTACACTAGGATAACGACAGCTCAAGAACTGACTATTTTCTCCTCAAGATACTCAGATGTTTCCCCTGTGAAATCATTCTCAGAGATATTGTTCACACACACACACACACACACACACACACACACACACACACACACACGTAAAGAGATTCTGACCAATTCAGAAGTAGACATTGAAATCAGTGCTATTAAAATTGTTTATGACACAGTCAGGTTAAGATGCTTTGTGTCTATGCTGAGTACTAAAGCAAGATGAGTTTGTGTAAAGAAATAGAAAATGCATATCATACTAATCTTCTTAGCAATATCTTTCTCAAGTAAAAGTGTCTCCAACTGACTTACATTAAGATATATATGAATATATATATTTATAAATAGTTAAATATGAGATCCTGTTATTTAGAAAGAACATTTCAATTGTTCTTTGGAGTCTCTTAATATGAGTCAATTACTTTTTTTCTAAATGTGTAAGCCTTGCTACATTGTATTCTAAAAACTTGATTTTACTGATTGAGAACATATCAGACATTTTAGTTGTATCAAGCCTAAACTGAGAGGAAGTCAAAAAGGTGAATAGGATACAGCCTTTATGCTCAATAATTTCAGGTCTAATTGTGACGATAAACAAATGAGCAGATAGTTGCAGTTATGCATGATACATATAATTCAGCCTGGCATATCTGTGGACTCTTACTCAAGAATGAATATTTCAGTTTTAATATTTTGATGAGGAGTTACTGAGAAAAAAATGGTCATGAGAAGAAAGGGAAAAGGTGAAAGAACTAGGATGTAGAAACACTTAAATGAAAAGTCAAAATTTGACTCACTTGGAACTTTACATATGGATGATTACATAGTATTATGAGAAAAGAAGATTAAGGTAAGGAACTATGACTGTATTCTGAAAATCTTTATAACTTTTTATTTTGGTACTATTCAGTGATGTCATTGATGTATCTTTATATATATTATTTGTAGATATAAGAATTATTTTTATTCTAATGGTGCTTTAAACCTGCATGATTCCATTGCCATAGCCAACATTTTTATCTTTTATCCAAGCCATAGTTGAAGGGCACTGAGGATAGGGAAGGTTGACAGAGACATCATTAGTCCACTACTCATGAATTTTCTCATTTGCATGTTACTTCTATGTGAGATCTATGAGCTCAAACTCAGGTCCTTCTGAACAGTAAAGTGTGCTCTTTACTGGGTGAGCTATCTTCTAGCCCTAATACTTTAATTTTTTAACTATCATGGTATAAAAATACTAATAATTAACATTAGTGCTCTTAGATATTGTGCTTTAAGGTTTTATATTTACTGCCTCAACTGCTTTTTTACAGTCATCTAATACCGAGGCTATTACATTATCACTTTACACATAAACATATAAGATTTAGAAAGACTACATAATTTATTCCAATGTCTAATTTATAGGCAGAATTTATTTGCACAAGCTTTCCTTCTAGGAATCAAGAATTATGACATTTGCTGAGCAAAGAGTATGGATCATCCATCAATATAACCTCTTTTTTAAATAATATTTAAAATTATGATGTTTATTTATTTATAAGATAAATATGAAGATGAGAGGGAAGGGGAGAGGAGAGAGGGAGAAAGACAGAGAGGCATCTGCAGCACTGTATCACCACTCTTGAAACTTTACCCCCTACAGATGGGGACTGAAGCCTTGAACTCCTGTCCTTGCCCATTATATCAAGTGTGTTCCACTACCCAGCTCCATTCCCTCAGTTTCAAAAATACTTCAGTAAGCATAAATACCATATATGTGTGACTGTACTTTCATTGACAGAGAAATGTTACAGTTTATGTGGCATTCTGGGAAAGAGGAGGAGGAAAAGGAGGAGGGGGGAGAGGGGGAGGGGAGGGGGAGGAGGAGGGAAAGATGAAACCAAAATCTTGGAAGCCCGAGCATGTATTTTTCCAGATTCCACCTAGGCCTTTCTTTCTTTCTTTCTTTCTTTCTTTCTTTCTTTCTTTCTTTCTTTCTTTCTTTCTTTCTTTCTTTCTTTCTTTCTCTCTCTTCCTTCCTTCTTTTCTTTCTTTCTTTTTTCTAGGTCTTTTTCCTTACTAGTCCATATGTAGATTTTTACTTAATCATTCTAGTAAATATTAGCATGAAAGAGCTACCTGCTTTGTGCTATGAATCTTTCTTTTGAATCACCAGATTTGTCAATGTTCTTGAGAAATTTTGAAACAAGGATGTGAAAGATTACCTTGGATCATACTAATGGCTAAAGGAGTAGTAGGGGTGAAATTTTAGCATTTTTAGCACATTCAGTAGTATATGGCAGGGGAGAAGGATGGAGAGTATAGATTTACACGCTGAAGGGAAAAAGTGAAATGTGATCTAGAGAAAAGATACATTATGGGAGGTGGAAAAAGTCAAATCCAAGCTAACAGCAGCATATATTCACTATTAGATTCTACTCATATTAAAAATTAATAAAAATTAGTAATAATTAAACAGAAGTTAGGGACCAGGTGATGGTACACCTGTTTGAACACACATGTTACAATGCACAAGGGCCTGGGTTCAAGCCACTGGCCTCCACCTGCAGACTGTAAGTCTCACGAGCAGTCAAGCAGGGCTTTAGGTGTCTCTCTGTCTCTCTAATTTTCTATCTCCCTTTTCCCTCTCAATTTCTAGTAGTCTCTATCCAATAAATAGGTAAAGATAATAAAAATTAAAAAATAAGTTATACAAATAAAGTATTTAACATAGTGTATCGAGTATACTAGCCATAAAAATACATGATCATTTTAAATTCATCATCTAGTAAATGAATCTACATATATAGTACTAACTAGTCAATTTTATATGAACCTTGAAGTATTTTGCTCTCTCTTGCATCAGGTTTTTCTTGTTGTTGTTATGTTCTTGGTTCTGTTCTAATATTGATCATCTCATTAAACGTTGCAATTCCTTTGTTTCTTTTCATGTGAGACTTCTCTCAGCAGTTCTTGCAAGGCAGGTTTGGTAGTAGCAATTTCTTTCAGTTTCTGAATGTTTGGAAAGATATTTATTTAATAGGATAATTTAATGGGATACAGACTTTGTGGCTGGCAATTCTTATATTTTAATACATTGAATATGCCATTCCACTTCCTCCTTACCTCTAGGATTTGTGATGAGAAATCTAACGAGGGGGCTGGGTGGTGGTGCACAAGATAAAGCACACATATTACCAAGAGCAAAGTCCTAGATTCTAATCCCTGCTTTGCACTTCAAGAAATATGCACAAGCGGTGAAGCAGATCAACAGGTCTCTCTCTCTCTCTCTTTCTCCCTCTCTCTCTCTCTCTCTCTCATTCAGCCTCCCTGTCTTCTCTCAATTTCTCTCTCTCTCTCCTAACTAGTAATGTCATTTTGGATTCAAAAACTTAGGTATGCCTTCACCTTCTTGGATTTTTATATTTTGAACATTGCTCAGATATGTAAAAATTTCTGCTAATTTTTCTTAGACTATGTCCTCTCTTCCTCTCACCCTCTCATCTTCAAGAATCCCAATAACTTTGATGTTCATTTTTCTGATGGAATCTTGTTGTTTCAGAGAAAAGTGCTTCATTTCCCCTAAACTTTCATCTCTAAGAGTTTTAAAATCACAGAGTGTGGTGGTTGTATCTTCTAGTGCTGATATTCTCTCCTCCACCTGAAGTGCACACATCGTTACAGGGGCTGATTGGTGGTGCATCTGGTTGAGCACACATATTACAGTGTGTAAGGATCCGGATTTCTACTTCTTGAGTTTAATGCTAGACTCTCCAAAATAATTCTACATATCTGGCTAGTGGTCTGGGAGAGCATGAATATAACACCTTTAAATTTTAACAGTGTTCTGTAAATAATGGTGGGTGAAAATCCAGATAGACTTAACTATAATGAGGACATGTGCAATTGGGTATATATTGAATCACTAAAAAACAAAACAAAACAACAACAACAACAACAAAACGCCCAATTGTTTTCCATAGCTTTTTCTTGGCTTTATTGCATTGTTCTAATGTGAAGCATAAATTGCACCTGCTTCTATAAAAAGTAAATTAATATTTGAAAATTAAAAAAAAAAGAAATCCAGTAAAAGTATAATGATTCTCCCTTTGTATATGACTTTCTTCATTTTTTTCATGTCCCTTATTTTGAATAGTTTTGCAGTGATGTGTTTTTTTATTTTTAATTATCTTTATTTATTTATTGAATAAAGACAGCCAGAAGTTGAAAGGGAAGGGGGAGGTAGAGAGAGAGTGAAAGACATAGACATCTGCAGCCCTGCTTCACTACTCACAAAGCTTTCCCCCTGCAGATGGAAACTGGGGGTTTTGAACCGGATCCTTATACACTAATATGTGTGCTCAACCAGGTGCACCACCAGCGAGCCCCTATAATGATGTGTCTAACCCAAACTATGGAACTCTCTATGTTAATTGTTGCTCCTCTTGGGAGTAAAACATAGAGCATTGTCTGTCTCATTCTTGTTGACATTCTCTATAGTCCTTATTTTTAAACGGTTTTGACAAAAGTCAAAGCTGAACAGTACTCTTGTAAATTAAAAAAAAAAATCTTCAGCCCTTTGTGTTTAGCAGTAACTTTTCATGATCTTGTTATTTCCTATTTCTACTTAATTTTTACTTTGATTTTTATTATTTTCAGGAACACATGCTAATTAAACTATTTATCTTGTATATTTATTTCCTACCTCCTCTATTAGAAAAAATGCAAAAGATGACAAAAGAAAATGCATTTAATGTTTTTATTGTTGTTTCTGTAGTGCCTAAATTATTATTTGTAATATCATAACACTCAATCTATAATTTTGACTGAAGAACAAGAAAAAAATATGGAATAGAGAATGTGTATATATTCACTTGATGTTTCCTTTTGGCAATAGGAAAATTTATATTTCTGACTCACTATTCACAAAAAATAGTGGCTTCTAAACTTTTTTGTAGTTAGAGCATGGTCTCATTTTAATGAAACAAGGCCAACTTCAAAAAGGCTCTTGTAGTGGGCTTGGGTGATGGTGCACCTGGTTGAGTGCACATGTTACAATGAACAAGACCCTGAGTTCAAGTTTCCCCTCTCCCCGTCTCCACCTACAGAGGGAAAGCTTTGTGACTCATGAAGCAGTATTTCACGTGTTTATCTTTCTCCCTTTCTATCACCACCTTCCCTCTTGATTTATGGTTGTCTTTATGCAATAAATAAATTAAAATAATAATAATTAAAAAAAAATAATTTTTAAAAATATTCAGGATAACCACAAAACAAAATATAGTACAAAAAGAAATAGAAAACATATATACAGTAGGCAAGACCATTATATAAAATCATTCATATAAAAAAACAAACAGAAACAAACAGGAAGAGTCAACTAGAACATAAAAGAACCTTCAAACAAAAACAGAATGGCTATTAGCAAACCACATTTATCAATAATCACCCAAAATGTGAATGGCTCAAGGTGGAGAAATACAAAGATTCATATGTGAATATTATGAACATCTCTATGGGAATAAGCTGGACAATCTAAAATAATGCATTCTGGACTCATACCACCTGCCAAGCTACCCATGAGCAAGCAGATAGTTTAAACAATACCCTAGAACTGAAAACAAACTCATGGTACAAAAGTAACAAATAGTATTATGCTAAACTGTCTGGTATTATGCTCGATGAAGTAAGCCAGACAAACAATGAAACACTGTATAATTTCATTCATGTGGAAAGTAGAGAAAACAGAGTAGATAAAGCCAACATAAACTCTTAGACCATTAGAACAATTAGCCCTTACCAGAAAGGGGAGGAGTGTGGGAAAACTAGGAAAAAGTGTCCAATCTAGAATTAGATTTTTAGTAGAGAATTTATTATGTATTATGTTTACATGCTAATTCTCCATGATTCCTACCTGAAACTTATATAATGTTGTAGGGCATAAACAAAATGCTTGAAACTTCTTAAACTATTTTATTTTTAAGATTTATTTTGTCATAAGTGATAGTAAATATACTTGGAAAGAAGGTCTGCACTAGTTTTTTAAGTGTTTAGAATACTTTTAAATCATATATATGTAGTGGTTTCCAGGATCCGGAAGATAGCTTACCCAATGGAGTATGTGCAAGGCCCTGGGTTCAAGTCCTGAGACCACCTGGGAGGACCATGGCACTAAAATTCTGAAGACGGTACAGCTGTGCTGTATGCTCTTCTCTTTCTCTCTCATCTCTCATTTCTTTTTCTAAAATAAATAGAAAAGTGAAAAAAAGGAAAAGAAAATGCCAGGCAACAACTAATGATTCTAATGTAACTCCCATGAACTAGACCAGAATTTTATAGTCCCAGGTCCCAAAACAATAAAATTATTACCTTGCACAGCACAGTGTGTACAACTAGTTCAAAATTATCTATATAAATTTCTCCCTTGGTTGTCTTTAATCTTAAAATAATCTGAACTATTTGATTAAACATTTCTAGTTTTCTTTTGATATGTATTTTGACTGACAATAAATTCTAAATCTAAAAATCTATGAACGTGGATTCTGAATGCAAAGATAAAATAACCTGTGGCAACTTGAGTCTTAGATGACCTTTCCCAAAGTTCTAATCCTGTAGTTTGTATATACAAATATGTAATTACATTTGGAAGTCAAATTTAACTTATCTAGAAATCAAATAGTCTATGGAATTCACTTCTATAGTTAATGAAAAAATATTAATTGTGAAATAAAAATGAAATACATTTAAAATGCATCATAGCCAATTTGCTTCTGCATCTATGATTTGATCAGAAGTCTTACAAAGATAATACAAAATCTTTGCTTGTTCAATATATAAGGCCTGTCTGAATTTATAATATAGGAACTTTTGTCCATTATGTTGTTCTTGATGATGATGACCACTGACAGTGGCTAGAGGGATCTGTTAGAGGTCTAGGCCCATCATGTCTGTGTGGGAATCCCAAGACTCCCTGACTAGGGCCCCAAGTGATGGGGTGGTCTGGTAGAAACTAAAGAGTCATCATTAAAGTATGCCAGTCTTTTGCCCTTATTCAACTTTTGTTGTCCTTACTTTGTCTAACAAGGTTAGCTTTGGAGTGATTGAGGAATGTGTAATATGAGGTGAGGAGGGTATCTAGGTCTAAGTAGAAACTATTTGATTAGGTACTTTATGTTTTTATTTTTTTAAGGTCTTTCTACTCGCTTGTTTCACTTATTGATTCTCTCTGCAAACCATTGTGCACTTTTGTTTTAAGGTATATGTTTTTCCCCAACATGTGGATACATGATTCTTATTCACTAGGGAAAGAGAGGGACAGGCTGGGAATATGGATTGACCTGCCAATGCCCATGCTCAGTGGGAAGCAATTATAGAAGCCAGACCTTCCACCTTCTGCACCTTATAATGATCCTGGGTCCAAATTCCCAGAGGGATAAAGATAGGAAAGAAATCAAAGGAGGAGACTGGATATGGAGTTCTGGTGGTGGAACTGTGGGGAAATTCCCCTTAACCTGTATGGTCTTGTCAATATTTCCATTTTATAAATAAAAATTCTATATATATATAAATTAAAAAGATATAAAGCAGAACTAATTATTTAATAATAAGGAGCTTAAAGGTAACAATATCGCAGAAAAGATTTGGGTCTCCATTTTGGAAAAATCTAGTCGGTCTATTCAATATATACGAAGGGGCCCATGACTTTAATAATTTTGGTCTGAGCCTGCTAGCTAGCATGCAGGTTGGCTGAAAGTATTGTCTGGGAAGATGCTGTTGATGCTGAGAATAGGACTAGAAAGCTGAATCAGGGCAGAGAGTAGGTCCCAAATATTAGAAAAGTATATAAATACTGTTAACTACAAACCCCAGCAATCTAACCTAAGGTACGTGTCTTTTTATATTTAGCACAGAAACATGTGTAACCACTGCATCCCTGTCAGTCTAATTCACATTCCATGGTCATAACTAGGAACATTCTAGTTGTCTGGCATTTTTCAGACTTAGTACATCTTAGTGTTATGAAATATCTTAAAGGACAGCTAATCTAGCACTTATCAAGTAAATAAAAAGGATTTAGAAAAACCCTTCTAATTTCAGAATATATCTTTCCAGAGAAGGAGGGGTATAAGATGCTTAGTGTTCTTTATTATACATTCTTAATTTTTAAAAAATTTATGCTACAAAAGACTATGTTGTCTGACTGCCATCCTTCTTTTGAAACCACTACCTTAAAGCCTTTCAGAAACTACTATTCATTTATTAAAGACTTTCAGATTTTATTCACAGTTGAATGTTCCAGTTTCAATACTGACATAATGCTGAGAAATGTCCAAGTACATCTATAACCCAATGTTGTTTTAACATTCTTTCTTAATCCCAATGATGTTAGCACCTCTCTTATCTAACTCTGCCTTCTACCCAGATGCTGAAGAGAATTTTAGAGTCAGTTAAATACTCACATTTTGTTGACTACCCCCATTCTCCATTTTGTTCTGTCACATCCAAAGACTATTTCTGTATTTCAGAACCCCATTAATTCTTGCCTCATTTCACTGAATTAATTACCTAACTCATGTTATCTTTAAGTTCTCCTTTTCAATTCTTTCCATAGACTAGATTTCAATGCATACTAAAATAAGTCCAAGCTCATTAAACAACACTTATGGCCCTTACTGCTATGACTTCTTTACTTCTATCCAACATCCTCACTCAAATACTTTTTCAGAAAAACACATTTCTGGGAAGTCGGGTGGTAGTGCAGCAGGTTAGGCACAGATGGTGCAGAGCACAAGGACCAGCATAAGGATCCCAGTTTGAGCCCTGGTTCCCCACCTGCAGGGGAGTCACTTCACAAGTGGTGAAGCAGGTCTGCAGGTGTCTTTTTCTTTCCCTCTTTGTCTTCCCCTCCTCTCTCCATTTCTCTCTGTCCTAGCCAACAACAATGAAATCAATAACAACAATAACAACTACAACAATAAAACAAGGGCAACAAAAGGGAATAAATAAATATTTTTTTAAAAATCTGCATTTTAAATCATTAAACAACAGTGAAATCATTCTAGACCTGTATATTTATATCTTGGCACAAAATTGACTCTACTTGGAATTTTCTACCATTTTTCTTCATAAAAATCTACCTCTCTGAGAATTCTAGTCATCTTTGAGGACTCAGGCTAATTATTTCCCCACTCCACCAAGTGCTGGGAAATTGTGCCGATGCAGTCACATCTGCCATGTTGTCCCCTCAGGCTACTGCTAGTTCTCGTGAGAGTTGGGGCATTCTCTGAGTGCCTGTTAAGCCATGTTGTGCCCTCAGGGCATTGTCTATATCCCCGGGATATTTGGAGTGCTTTGGTTACTCCTCCCCCCTCCCATTCTCATGAGAGTTATTATCCTATCCTGGAGTGCTATGGTTACTCCTCCCCCTTCCCATTCTCCCGAAAGCTACTCCTATAAAAGCCCTTCTTCTTCCGCACCTCACTCTCTTGCCAGCGCTTCACTCCGGTGTTCAGATGCAGGAAAGGTTACTGCGTGAGGCGGCCATATTTGCTACCTCCATGTGGCCCAACCTGCCTCTCTAGCCCCCAACTCTGAGGTTCCAGTGCAAATAAAGATCTGTGTTTCCTCTTCGCTCCAGACCCCCTCTCTCTCTTTTCCGTGGCCCACACACAACAACAACCAAGGATTCCTTGATCACTAAGGTTAAGGTGATTCTATTCTCCTCTTGTGAGGCCACCGTATTTCCATCACACTTCAGTTCTTACTGTAAATTTTGTTAAATTAGATATTTTCAATTTTTAGACTTGGATTAACTAATTGTAATTTTTCTTTGTGTGACCATATTTATTTAATTAATTAATTAACTAAATTTGCCTTCAGGGTTATCTCTGGGGCTTGGTGCCTGCACCATGAAGCCACTGTTCCTGGAGGCTATTTTCCCCCCTTTATTGTCCATGTTGGTTATCTTTGCTGTTATCATTATTATTGTTAGTAGTATTGTTTTTGGATAGGACAGAGAGAAATGGAGAGAGGAGGGGAATACAGAGAGGGAGAGAGAAAGATAGACACCTCAGACCTGCTTCATCACCTGTGAAGTGACCCCCCTGCAGGTGGGAAGCTGGGGTTTGAACCGGCATCCTTATGCCAGTCCTTGTACTTCTTGTTATATGCGCATAACCCACTGCACCACTGCCCAGCACCATGTGTGACTGAATGTCCAAAGGTTCGCTATTATTGAGTCCCAACAATATTTACAGTATCAGGAGGAAAATGGATAGGAAATTTTGAATAAATTTTATATTACATATGAATATAAATTGACAATTAGTCTAGTAAAGAAACAATAAGATTTGTAATGTCTAGAGGAAAACATTAGTAATATAGGGTATAGCATGCTTATGATCATAGTAACTAACTTGAATGACCATGGAATTGAGTTAGAGGGTAGAGCACATTCCTTGCTTGTACAAGAACTCAAGTTTTATCCCCACAAACACATCTATCACAGTGAGTTCTGATGAACTCTCTTTCATTTTCATAATAAAGTATTTTTAAAATAGATTGGACCTTCATAATTAATAATAATACTATAATGTGATGCATAGTATAATATTTTTCCCACGACTTCAACATAATAAAATAAGCCAAGTAATAGTCCCTGGAAATGCAGAAGAACTAACGACAATAAGTAAGTGGAAAGTTGTTTGAGGAAGAAAAGCTTGTCAGGGAAACATGCCATATTTTTAAAAATGAAAACTTTCATTTTGTGTAATTCTTAAACAGTCACATATTTTCTGTCCTTTTCATTTCAAAGGAAATTATGATTGTTATCTGACTTGACACTGAATAAGCAAGGAAAATTTTAGTATAAGGGCAGTCTCAAAACATTATCCAGAAGACAAAATCAAAACTTTGTTATCTGTTCTAAAGCAGTTTTTATGAAACTGCAAAATAACACTATTTCAAATAATCTAGATGTCACAAAGGAAATTGAAGATATAACTGTGAAGTTTCACTCATATTGTTAAATCTGTGAACCAAAGTTAATAATAAAAATAATAAATACTTATGATTTACTTTAAGACATATGATTTTAGCTTAAATATTACCATAAATAAAGAAAATTCACATTACTTTTTTATTTATTTAAGAAAGGATAAATTAACAAAAACATAGAGTAGGAGGGGTACAACTCCACACAATTCCCACCACCCAATCTCCATATCCAACCCCCTCCCATGATAGCTTTCCCATTCTCTATCCCCCTGGGAGCGTGGACCCAGGGTCATTGTGGGTTGCAGAAGGTAGAAGGTCTGGCTTCTGTAATTGTTTCCCCACTGAACATGGGCATTGACTGGTCGGTCCATACTCCCAGTCTGCCTCTCTCTTTCCCTAGTAGGGTGGGTCTCTGGGGAAGTCTCCCACTATTATTGTATTACTATTGATGTATTTTTAAACTCTTTCAGTAAGTGCTTGACGTATTTAGATGGTCCCTCATTGGGTGCATAGATGTTAATAATTGTTAAGTCTTCTTGGCTGATTGATCCTCTAATCATTATGTAATGTCCTTGCCTATCTTTATTACTTTATTTAATTTAAAATCTATTGTGTCTGAGATGAGAATGGCTGTTCCTGCCCTTTTTTGTGGTCCGTTAGCCTGTATGATAGTTTTCCATCCTTTCACTTTAAGTCTGTGTTTATCTTGTTGTGACAGATGGGATTCTTGCAAGCAGCATATGGTTGAGTTATGTTTTCTGATCCATCCCCCCACTCTGTGCCTTTTGATGGGTGAGTTTAAGCCATTGACATTTATTGATATTATGGATTTAATGTATTGTAGTGCCATTGTTCAACAAATTTTTGTTTGCTCTGATATATTGCAGGTATTATAGTGATGTTCTTGTTTACAAGAGGCCTTGTAGAACCTCTTTCAGGGCCAGTTTGGTGATGGTTGCCTCCTTTAACTGTTGTTTGTCTAAGAATGTTTTGATCCCTTCGTCTAGTTTGAATGCAAGTCTAGCAGGATATATTACCCTTGGTTGAAACCCTTTTTCATTCAGGGCTCGACAGATATCTTGCCATTCTCTTCTGGCTTTTAGAGTTTGAGTGGAAAAGTCTGCAGATAATCTTATGGGTTTTCCCCTGTATGTGACTTTTTGTTTCTCTCTTGCAGCCTTTAGGATCCTTTCTTTATCCTTACTCCTTCTCATTGTGACTATGATGTGTCTTGGTGTCTTCAGGTCTGGGTTGATTCTGTTTGGTACTCTCTGGGCCTCTTGAATCTTGATGTCCTTTCTGTTATTCAGGTCTGGAAGTTTTCTTCTATTATTTCCTCTAAAATGTTTCCTTCCCCTTCCTCTCTTCTTCTGGCAGGCCAATTATACGAATGTTACTTCTTTTGAGATCATCCCATATGTCTCTGTTGTTGTTTTCAGTGTCTCTCAATCTCTTTTTGAGCTCTTTCACCTCTTTCTTAGTTTTCTTTAACTCATCCTCTGTCTGACTAATTCTGTTTTCTGCTTCTGTTAGTCTGCTTTCCCTTGCCTCAGCTTCTTTCTTCATTACAGCTTTTTCATCTTTCAGTGCTCTGATTGCCTCAAGATAATCAGTATTTTTCCTTGGGGGTCTCAACTGTTGTTTCCCTAATACTGCCATTCCTTTCCTCCAATGTTGTTTTCATTTCTGTGATTAATAAGTTTATTATTGCTTGCATACTTTTCTTATCTATGGTTACTTCTGGCTGATTTGTAGTTTCTTCTGGGCTCTTGTCTTCATTCATTGGAGTAGCAGTTTTATTTGTTTTTGATCTACCCATATTTATGATTTATGTGTTTCTTTCTTATGCTCTGTTGTTCCTCAGTTGTTGTCTCTTGAGTACAAGCAACACTGTACTAAATACCTTTATGACAATTGCACTCACCAACCTCAGGAATGACAATAGCAACTGAAGCAAGTATTGAAGCAGTTTAATCACTGCCAGTTAGCCAAATAATGTCTCCAGTCAATGAAAAAATAGCAACCAAGTCCAAGTGAAGAAGAAAGAGGAAAGAGAGAATAGCAAGAATAGACAGTTATGCAAATCTCCTATCCACTGTATATTCTAGGGGTAACAAGATGAGAAAGGGAAGCAGAGCAGAGATACACACATAGAGAGTCCACTCTGAGTCAGATTTCTTCCCCAAAATAATTCACAAATTCAGAAAGGCAAAGAAGAAGGAAGGAAGAAATATATGGCATGATAAAAAAAAAAGAGAGAAACAAGAGAGCAAAAAGAGAAAAGATAAGAAAAAGAGCTGTAATTAAAGAGCAGTGAAAGGAAAGTTTTTTTAATTGATTACTTTATTTTTTATTTTAGTTAATTAATTAATTTATTTTTTTAATTAGCTAGGAGGAGGAATAAAGGGAGAGTCTGTAGAGGAGGTATGAGTAAGGAGACAAGTTCCTCTAACAATAGATAAGATGCCCACTACCCTTACTATGAAAGATACCCTAAGAGTTAATTCTGGTCAGCCTAAAGGGGGGGGGAGATAGATGCCTTTATATAATATTAATAATAAAATAGAGCATGGTAAAAAAAACCCTGTCCCAGATTGCCTCAAGCCTCCTGCACAGAGGCAGCTGATTGTTAAGAAAGAGAAAAAAAAAAAAAAAACCTCAGGACTAGACAAGGATAGCAGGAATAGAGAGTTATGCAAATCTACTATCCACTGTATATTCTAGGGGTAGCTAAAGGAGGAAGGGATGTTGAGCAGAGATACACACAGAGAGAGTCCACTCTGAGTCAGATTTCTTCCTCAAAATAATTCCCAAACGTGTATCAGTGAATTCAGAAAGCTGAAGGATTAAGGAAGAAAGGAGAACAGAATGAGAAAAAGAAAAAAAAAAGAAAGAGAGAAAAAAATAAGAAAAAGAACAGTAATAAAAGAGCAGTGAAAGGAAAGAGTTGTTTATTTATTTATTTTTTATTATTTAACTAGCTATGTGGGGGGAGGGAGAGTTTTTTATTTATTTATTTTTATTATTATTTAATTAGCTATGCAGGGGCGGGAAGGGAGGGAGGGGAGCTGCCTGAGCAGAGGCAGCTGGTTGGATACTTAGAAAGAAAAAAGGCCAAGGTTTCAGAAGGGAATAGACTTAGAATGAATGATACCCCCTGGTGGGACAGGAATCTTGGTAAAGAAAGAAGCTCAGCAAGGAGCCTGCTAGGAGCTGGTCCCCAGGGACTGGTTATGGGGGGGGGGGGAGAGGGAGGGGGTGCGCTTTGGGAATAATAATTTAAAAGAAAAAAATTTTTTCCCTTTGTTTTTACTCTATTTTTTAACCCAAATTAAGTTATAGTTACCTCCTTGGTGTTACCGCTAGGACCCTTTATTGACTGGCCTACTAAAGGCAGAAAATCCTACCGTTTCCAGTGGATGTGATCGGAGCTCAAGCCACTACCAGCTTCTCAGTCCGTCATCTTTCAGGAACACCCCCACATTACTTTTTAAAGGATACAAGGCAGCACCCAGAAAGCAAACACAGAATGGTGCATATTCTGTTCTGTTCATCAGATTGTAACAATGCATATATTTGTCTCAAAACTATCTCCCCAAACAAAACCATTAAATAGTAATATCAAATTATGATTTTTCACCAATGCAAAAGTATACTTTTTGATACTTACATTTCAGAATTTAGGAGACAAATTTCCACACGAGTAATTTTCAAAACAGGAATACAAGAAGAC
Source organism: Erinaceus europaeus (assembly GCF_950295315.1). NCBI lineage: Eukaryota > Metazoa > Chordata > Mammalia > Eulipotyphla > Erinaceidae > Erinaceus > Erinaceus europaeus. Next base: position 166,771,717 of record NC_080162.1, on the reverse strand, counting down.
ATACCTACATTACAGAATCCAAAATAGTCCACACCAATAGACATCACTGTAAAACCATCCAAAACCAAGGACAAGGACAAAAATTATTTATTTATTTATTACAGTCTGCTAGGGAAAGGAAGAAAAGAGAACGAAATGTCATCCTTTCATTAGATTTACCATCACAAATCCTAGAGATATGGAGGGAGTAGGATGCAATATTCAAAGTAGTAAAAGAAAGGAATTACCAGCCATGAGTACTATATCCATCAAGTATAAAGGAGAGGTAAATATCTTTTAAAATATTCAGAAACTGAAGGAATTCACCACTACCAATCCTGCTTTGCAAGAATCAGCAAAAGGAGTCCCACATGAAAAGGAGAAGCAAAAGCAAAAAAAAGAAAATCCCAGATTTTCATGAGATGACCAGAATTTAATGTAAACACGAACACCACAACAACAGGGAAAACCAGACACAGGAAAAAGGATAGCAAAATAGACAGAGCAGTACAGTCTGATGTTGATGAACTAAGGCCAACTTAAAAAAAGACTCTTGTATGTACTGTAAGAAAGACACAATATTCATCATAGTCACAAAACAAAATTTAGCACAAAGACAAATAGGAAACATATACACAGTAGGGAAGATCATAATAGTAAACAATACACATAAGGTAACTAATGATGGGAAACAGAAAAAAAGTTAATGAGGATATAAAAGAAACTAAAAAAACAAAAACAAAGAAATACCAAAAAAAAAAAAACCAAAAACAGAATGGCTTTAAGCAAACCACATTTATCAATAATCACCCAAAATATGAATGGCTCACATTCACCATACAAAATATTCAGAGTGACTGAATAGATTAAAAAGCAATCAGTCTAACATATATATCCAGGAAACACAAACAACATAGAGGAGCAAAGATAAGCACGATGACAGGCTGTATGGAAATAGTAAAACTCAGGGAGTCGGGCTGTAGTGCAAGGACCAGCATAAGGATCCCATTTTGAGCCCCCAGCTCCCATGTTCAGGGGAGTCACTTCACAAGGGGTGAGGCAGGTCTGCAGGTTTCTATCTTTCTCTCCCCCTCTTTACCTTCCCCCTCCTCTCTCCATTTCTCTCTGTCCTATCCAACAACAACGAAATCAATAACAACAACAATAACTACAACAATAAAACAACAAGGACAATGAAAGGGAATAGATAAAGAAAATAGATCGAGTTGGAGCAAGATGGCAACTTGGAAGCAGCAGCTGGCCTGATCTCCACAAAGAAGCAGCTTACGACCTGAGATTCTCTGAATAAGGTAGGATACTGGGCCATCAGTGGGAGGGTGAACAAGTGTTGGTAAACCAAAAAAGAGTCCTGTAACCCACTCCTGGGTTGGCAAATGGAGGCCAAAAGGACAAAGAAAGGAAAATCTCTGGCTTGATTATTTCTGAATTCACCCCTCCCCCTGCACCCCAGAACCAGCCCCCAGGGGCTAGACAGCCACTCCTAGCAGGCTTCCCACTGAGCTATTTTCTTTACCGAGACTCCTGGCTCACCAGGGGTGTCATTAGAAGCCTTTTTCTTTTTGTTTCCCTTCTCTCTTTTTTTTTAGGTGGCTGGAGCTCTATTTGAGTTACCAAATAGCTGACCAATCACAGCCTCAGCCCTGCCTGGGAAAGACTACCTGGAGGTTATTTTTTTATTTTATTTATTTATTTACTTATTTATTTAGTTATTTATTTTATATTTTTTACAATTGGCTGTCTTTGCTCTGGCTGCCTGCAGCCAATTCGGAACGGTCCAAGCAGCAGACTGACTGTTAGGGTTTGTTTTTTTTAACTCTATTTTATCTTATTATTACTATTACTATATACTGAATATGGCCCCCAGAACAAATTAAATTAATGGGATTTACAGTCAACAATATCTATACAACTTCCCCATATTTGGGAGCTACTCTGTTCCCTGATTCAACTTTCTGGTCCTTTTTCCAGCCATGACATCATCTCCCCAGACAATAACTTGGATTCACCTACATATCAGATTTCAGGCTCAGGGGAAAAAAAAAAACTAGTATAGCCACAGGACCTTTGGAATATAGCTAAAATATGTCTACTAGCTACCTACAAAATGGAGACCCCCCCCCCTATTCATCTGCACTGTTCTAGCCTTTAGGTTTATTATTAGTCAACAAATTGTTTTGCTTTTTATGTTAACTCTTTTTTCACCCACCAGGTTCCAAATGCTAGCATGATGCCAACCAGACTTCCCTAGACAGAAAACTCCACCAATGTGTTCTGGAGCTCTGATTCCTCAGAACCCCACCCCACTAGGGAAAGAGAGAGGCAGGCTGGGAGTATGGATTGACCTATCAATGCCCATGTTCAGCAGGAAAGCAATTACAGAAGCCAGACCTCCACCTTCTGCATTAATTATCTTAGGTCCATACACCCAGAAGGTTATAGAATAGGAAAGCTATCAGGGGAGGGGATGGGATACAGAATTCTGGTGGTGGGAACTGTATAGAGTTGTACCCCTCTTATTCTATGGTTTTGTCAGTGTTTCCTTTTCATTAATAAAAAAAGATATTGTATTGATTAATAAAAAAGATTTATACATAAAAATAAATAAATAAAAAGAAAGAAAAAGTAAAATTCAGGGAAGAATTCAGTGAAATAGAATCCAGAAAGATAATTCAAAAGATTAATGAAACTAAGAGGTTACTCTTCAGAAGGATAAATAAAATTAGTCACTGGCTAGATTAGAAATAGAGATAGACAGAAAGAGAGATGATGATGATTATGATAAAAAACAATTGGGGCAGGTAGATTGGGAGGTGTCACACTGGGTTAAAGCACACATAGCACAAAGCACAAAGCACAAGGATCAGCACAACCATCCAGGTTCCAGCCCTCTGCTCCATGCCTAAAGGGGAGTTGCTTCACAAGCAGTGAGGTAGGTCAGCAGGTGTCTATCTTTCTCTCCTGCTCTCTATCTTCTCCTCCCCTCTCAATTTCTCTTTTATTCAATAAAAAACAAAACACAAAACAAACAAAAGGGGAAAAAAAAAGCCACTAGGAGCAATGGATTTGTAGTCAGGCACTGAGCCCCAGTAATAACCATGGAGGGAAGAAAAAAAAAAATCAGTAATGAGAGAGATGAAATTACAACTGAAGATGGGAAGATACAAAGGACCATGCATGAATATTATGAATACTTCTTTGCAAATAAATTGGCCACGCTAGAAGAGATGGATGCATTTCTAGAATCATATCACCTGCTGAGCCTAACCCAAGAGGAGGTCAATAGCTTAAACAATCTAATCAGTAGTATAGAAATTGAATCAGTCATGAAAAATTTTGCCAAGAGTAAAAGCTTAGGACCAGATAATAATAACATTATTAATGGATTCTATAAGACTTTCAAAGAAGAACTAATATCAATTCTCCTCAAACTATTCCAGAAAGTTGAAGAGGGGTAAAAATACTCAAACATGCTCTATCAGGCAAACATCACATTGATACCCAAAGCAGGAAAAGACTCTCAGAAAAGAAAACTATAGACCTATATTCTTGATGAACATTGATTCAAAGATGCTGAATAAGATCTTGAAAAATCAAATACAAAAACATATCAAGATAATAATCCACCAAGACCAAGTGGGATTTATCCCTGGGAGCAGAAATGGCTCAGTAACCACAAATCAACTAATCATCATATCAACAAAAAAGAAAGATAAAAATGACATGGTTATCTCAATTGATTCCAAACAGGCATTTGACAAGATTCAACACCCAATTATGAAAAGGGTCCTTCAGAAACTTGGAATAGAAGGACCATTCTTTAACATAATAAAGATCATTTTTGACAAACCCCAAACTAACTGCATTCTCAATGGGGAAAATCTGCAAATTTACTTATAAAATCAGGAATCAGTCAAAGATGTCCACTATCTCCATTATTATTCAACATAGCCCTCAAATCCTCACCTTTTTAATCAGACAAGACAGAGATACAAAATGTAAAAAAGGAAGAAATTAAACAATCTCTATTTGCTAATGACATTACAATATACCTAGAGAACCCTAAAGAATCCACCAAAAATAATGAAAATAATTAATAAATTCAGTAAAGTAGAAAGATATAAAATCAATACATATAAATCTAGGGCATTTCTGTATAAGGAGAGAAAAGGGGAGGGGGACAAAAATCCCATTTACAACCAAACTAATAAAGTTAAAATACCTCCAGGTGAATCTCATGAAGGAAGTGAAGGACCTTTACAGTGAAAATTATAGAAAATTGTTAAAAGAAATAGCAAAGGTCACACAAAAGTGGAAGAAATTGCTTCCTCAACTCCAGGAATAAACATTATTTAAATAGCCATTTTACAAAAGCAGTTTCAACACAATCCCAATCAAGACCACAATGGCATTTTTCAATCACATCAAACCACTTGTCTAAATATTTGTGCTGAACTACAAAAATCTGCGAATTCCCAAAGTATTTCTGAAAAAAAAAAAAATAAGGAAAAGCATGGAGCAACTGGTAAACCTAAAAAGAAGTTTGGGATTCATGAAATGTTTTTGACAATTCAATTAGCAAAATATGGAGCTCCTTATACTAAAAAAAAAATAGGTACTTGAATAAAAATGGAAATTTTCATTAATGAAGCAGAATCTAAAGCTCTGAAATGGGTCCACACTTATACAACAACCTAACACAAGGCAAAGAGGCCGACATCATTCAGTGGGGTAAAGATCTCTTCAACAAATGGTCTCTGAAAATTGGATGGTCATTTGTAGAAAAATGAAACTGAACCACCACAATACCATACAACAGGTCAAATTAAAATTGATTATAGATCTAGATATTAGACCAAAGCTATACGATTTATAGAAAAAAAAATGTTGGTGAAACTTTCTAAGATCTTCACATCTAAGATGTATTTAGAGACTCAACCCCTGGGCATGGAAAATGAAAACATGAGTGACTTAATGGGATTATATGAAACTAAAAAGTTTCCATACATCAAAAGCAAACTACACAAGGATAAAGAGGCAACCCAGTAAATGGGAGAAGATCTTTGCATATCACACATCCCACAAGCAATGTATATCAAACATCTATATAGAATTGGTACAGATCTACAAAAGAAGCAAGAGGAACCTATTAAAAAGTGGCCAAAGAACTAAACAGTTTTCTAGATACAGATACACATGACCCACAGACACATGAAGAAATGCTCCACATCATTTATCATTAGAGGACTGCAAATTAAAACTACACTGAGATACCATCTCACAGCTGAGAGAATGGTTTACTTCAACAAACCAGGAAATAACAGGTGTTAAAGTTGTGAAAAAAGAAACCCTGCTACACTGCTTGTGGCAATGTAAATTGGTGCAGCCCCTTTATGTAGAACCCATAAACAAATAAAAAGGGAATATCTTTTGATCCAGCAATTTCACTCTTTGGCATTTATCAAACACTAATTAGAAGAGACAGATGCACCCCAATGTTCATAGCTGCATTTTTCACAGTAACCAAAGAGTGAAAACAGCTTAACTGTCCATCAACAGATGACTGGTTAAAGACATTATAAGATACATATCCCCTGAAATATTATCCTGTGATAAAAAATGATGATATTGTGTCCTTTGGGATGAAATGGATTAAACTGGCGATAATTATGCTCAGTGAAGTACATGGGCAAACGCTAGAAGAAGAAGTGAAGTACGTAAAGAGATGAAAGACAACTATCTGGTGGTTTCACTCATATGTGTATCTAGAGATAAGATACACATGAGCTTGAAATAATAAACAATCAAACAAACAAAAACAGAAGCAAGAAAAAAATTTTAAGACTTGTGATTATCTTTAGGAGGTTAGAGGGTGGGGTATAGAACTTTGGTGGTGCATTTGATGTGGAAATATATATATTTTAATCTTACAATATTGTAACATACTATTAATAACAAATAAAAAATTAAAGCAACTTATAAAATTAAAAAAAGAAACAAGACTGGAATTCGTAAAATGTCTTTGACCATTCAGTTAGCAAAGTAAACTTAATGACATAAAAAATCTTCACTTGAGTTCATTCAAGCATAATTTACATCCCCTTGCAAAAATTCTAGTTAAATTTAAAAAGGTAAAATAATAGAGCAGCATGTATTTCATATATCTGAAAACTTTTTTCCAAAATGATTTTTATTGGGACTTTTTAATAACATATTTTTGAAAAATTTGTTTTAGGCTTATATAGTTAAGGGCTGATGTTGACTTATATCTTTACTAGCAAAAAAAATTGTCTTTACTTGAGGGCCTGAGATATGTCTATGCTATTTTCAAAGTTGATTTATAAGGTACCTGTGTACTAACAGCTGAGGTTGCTTGCCCATATTTACTCCATTTTTATTCAAGAAAGCTCAAGTTAGTCAGTAGTTTCATCATTCTTACTGAAGCAAAGTAGTTAGAATTTTACTTTCAATTTTTAAGTTCACTCTCCCATAAATACTCTTTACTCTTAAAATCTGCATGTTCTCTACAAAGTCAAAGTCTAGACCTACTTAAGATAAGGTAAGCAGCATAAAAATGGCCTCATAAAAATCTTTTTGTATATAGGCTTAATTTTTATCATTATAAATGAGCAAAGAGGTGATTAGAGATGCATTCTCTTCATCATATGTAATATGAAAGGCTTACCTCAAAAGTTTTGTCTTAATGAAAAGAATAATATCTTGACATATCTAAATAACAAAAACAGTTTCACATGAAATTGGATTTCAGTAAAATTGTTGTAGTGAATATAAAAATGCATATAAATATTAGAGAAATACTTAAACATGACTTTAAGCAACACAGTGCTATAATGCTGTGCTGGGAACTAGTAACTGATAGAGAGAACAAGTCAATCTTAATAACATAGGCTTTGTACAACCACTCATCAATTATTGATACCCTTCCACTTGGAGAGATCACTTATGATAAAACCATTTTTAATAAAACCATGGACATCATGAAAAAATGTATATGGGCATATTAAGTATATATAGGACAGAAAATGTTTATGAGGTGGATGAAAGAATCCAAAGAGAATGGGTTGTTGCTTTAGATATCATAGAGTAAAAAGCATGGGACTCCATACATTTAAAGCAGGCTCCTCTGACAATCAATAAAAATAAGAAGAACATGTTTCTCATAATTTTCATTGTCTAATTATAGGGTTTAGATCTGTTGCTGAAGTAAAAACATTTCTCCTAATTACTTTTTAAAACAGTTTTTAATATGAATAGTTTCCTTTGTTGAGGAGGGACAAGAAGAAGAGGGAAAGCAGCCAGAGATAATATAGTTCCAGGGATAGAATCCAGAGCCTTGGGCATGCAAAGTAGAAAAAAAAAAACTTAGACTTGATGTGGTGTATTGCTCCAAAGTAATGGACTCTGAGAAAGGTGGGAATGGAAGGGAGTAGAGAAAATGTTGGGGTGTACACATGGTTTTCAGATGGTCAAAGTGGAGCTCCAAAGCAAAGGGGAAAAATAAATAGTGCCTGTTGGAACAAAACAGAAACATGTTTCAGATGTTCAATTTAGATATATAAATGTTAGGAATCATATTTTCTATCAAATATCCTACTTTTAAAATCTGAAGGATAATAATATAAGATAAAAATGTGTGTTGAAAAATCTTAAAAGTTTTAAAACTAGTTTATCAACTGCTTTTATAATAATTTAAATATCATATAAGTCAAAATATATACTGACTTTCTATATTACATTAGTTATATACTGTCATTATATATTAATAATACAGCTATTGGTGATTTAATTAGTGATACATAGTGATATTTGATCTCTACAGACAATACAAACTCATAGTTAAAAGAAATTGAACCTGTGTAATAATAGAGAGAAACTGCTAACATCTAATTAGAAAAGATTTATTGCTCCCAGAGGGTTAAAGAATTGGAAAGCTAACAGGGGAGGTAATGGGATACGGAGCTCAGCTGTGGGGATTGTGTGAAGTTGTATCCCACTTATCCTATGGTTTTTGTCAGTGTTTCCTTTTTATAAATACATTTTTTGGGAGTCGGGCTGTAGCGCAGCGGGTTAAGCACAGGTGGCGCAAAGCACAAGGACCGGCATAAGGATCCCGGTTCAAACCCCGGCTCCCCACCTGCAGGGGGGTCACTTCACAGGCGGTGAAGCAGGTCTGCAGGTGTCTATCTTTCTCTCCTCCTCTCTGTCTTCCCCTCCTCTCTCCATTTCTCTCTGTCGTATCCAACAACGACAACAACAATAATAACTACAACAATAAAACAACAAGGGCAACAAAAGGGAATAAATTAAATTAAATAAATAAATAAATATATTTTAAAAAATCTTTAAAAAATACATTTTTAAAAAAATAAAAGATTTATTGCTTAAATAAAACATATCTTGCAATTCAGACTACAGTACCTCTATGAAAGATGAACACATAGAAAGGTGTTTTGATAAGTTCTATCACAACAAAAACCAAATTATTTTGAGGGGATTTTCAAAAGGATTGTATGTTAACATGTGGCAGGGCCAAAGAGATGTGTTTCCAGCTGACAAGACATGTAGTGAAGTTATAATTACTAATCACTGTGATAAAGTAAGGTATAAAACACCACTTTATGGAGAACACACAGGTAGAGAACCATAGTCATTTGTCAGGGCCCTGAGATTAGATTCATCCCAAGGTGGAGAAAGAAAAACCACAGCCAGACACCACACAATTGATCAGAAGAGGTTAGGTGGGAACACACATAAGCACATACACGCACATTAACAAGCACACGCGCGTACACACAATATCCCTAGCTAGGACAGTATTCCTGCGTGCCTCCTCACCCCAAGCTTCAAGGATTATTTATTCGTAAAATTTATGCATTACATAACACTATTCAGACAAAACAGCAGGTAGTTATACATTACATACACAAAGATCAGAATATATTTCTAGGGGAGAAAATATCAGGGTTAGGGTGCTTAAAACTGTCATTATCCAAGTGTTATTATTTCAGGTACATTCCTTTGATGGCATAAGATATTGAGTTTATTCCAGTTATCCCATGCACAATCTCCAGTGCTTAGGGCATCAGCCAGACATTCAGATGTATGGGTGATCGCTGCAGAAATCCAACCCTCTACTGCCTGTGGGCAAAAGTATCTGAAATATTCAGACTTCTCCTTAGAGTAGGATTTTGTGATAATGAGATATCAGGCCTGATATACAGGCCTCATAGTAACTTAGTCAAAGGAATTGACCTTCTAGACAAATAACATATTTTTGCAAACAGAAATGCAAAGGTAACAGTCTAGAAGTTCTAAGAACAAATATCAGGAAGTCTGAGATTAGAAAACTTCAACATTGCTTAAAAGGCAGTATCTGCAAATTAACTATTTCTACATATAATAAATTAATTACTAACATTCATATTATTTCTCTTGATATTTTGACTCTGCCCCCTCCTTTGAGTTTTTAATATCTATCTTCTTGCTTAGTATTCAAACACAATTTTTATTTATTTATTCAATTTATTTTTTATTTTATTTATAAGAAGGAAACACTGACAAAATCATAGGATAAGAGGGGTACAACTCCACACAGTTCCCACCACCAGAACTCTGTATGCCCTCCCATCCCCCGATAGCTTTCCTATTCTTTAACCCTCTGGGAATATGGACCCAAGGTCACTGAGAGATGCAGAAGGTGGAAGGTGGAAGGTGGAAGGTCTGGCTTCTGTAATTGCTTCCCCGCTGAACATGGGCATTGATAGGTCGATCCATACTCCCAGTCTGTCTCTCTCTTTCCCTAGAGGGGTAGGGTTCTGGGGGGATCAGAGCTCTAGCACACATTGGTGGGGTTGTATGTCCAGGGAAGTCTAGTCGGCATCATATGTGATTAATAAGGCTTATCATGATTTGATAAATAATAAAATTATAACTGAGGAAAGGTAAACTATTTATCTAAAGTCAGAGATTAGAATTGACTGAGCTGATAACCAAATCTATTTTAGACTGCATGTTCTTAGACTACACAGAGTGTAATATTGTTGTAAATGGCATCCAATTAAAATTACATGTCAAAGCAAAAAATAAGGAGTTGAAGCAAGCCATTTATTCTTTTGCAAAAGGGCATGCCCACCAACTGTGGCCTTCAGGCAGCAGCACGCACCCACCCCCCAGCGTTTTTCTGATTTTTATACCTGAAGCAGAACTGTCTCCTCCACCCCTGGGCTGGGCTTCAGAGCTCACAATCTCCCCATTGTCTAAATAAGGAAAGGAGGAAGAGAATCTGAGGGTCTCTGCTAGAGGATTAGCAAGCACTGTAAGGAGCTGACCTAAAGAATACAAAACTACTGGCCACAGGTGGTCATAGATAACAATTTATAAAAAGAATATTTGTGCTAAAAGGTTGTTCTATTCATGTTCCTTTGAAAAGAAGACCTAACTATCTCTCACAATACAAAACCACATTTCTCTGCTTTATTAACTCTCCTCAAAAAGTAAATTACACACATATACAAAAGGTGTTCAGTCTTGGAAAAAAATCAGGCATTCATTTATTAAAATTGCAGTTCTATGCAGTTTCCAAATTGTTTAGGCATAATTTGTAAAGAATCCAGAAAAAAAATGAATGCACAATGTCTGATGTCTTCTAGAAAATGTTCAGTCTTTCTCTAAAAGGTATTGTCTCCAATGATTTTCAAATGAGTTACAAGAATTGATATAGCCAAATTTTTAGTAAGTTAAGTAATAGTCAGGTACCAGTAAATAGAAGTGGTATTGAAGTCTACTTCTCAGAACCTGGAATAGTTATTAATTGGGGTGAAATTTTGCAGGTTCAAATCTTAACTGAAAATAAAGTTAATACTCCATAATTATAAAGTCCCATAAGTTGTACTAACATAAGTGCGTGTCCACACATTTTTGCTAGTCTTACTCATCAGCCCTGTGACCTTTTGGGAAAAAAAGTAAAACAAGGAAAAAATTTCACTCTTCCTTACTTTGTTGGTTTTGTTTCCTTCCACAGCAGATATTGGTGACGTGGTTCAAACATATTAGGTAGGTTAACTTCAGTCCTATTTTCCAACTGTGAATTTATTTAAAAACTGAGATAAGTATAAATGAGTTGGAAGTTTATAGTATGAAAAACTTTCTGCATATTGACTTGAAGTAGTTTTTGTATGTATGCTTGGCATTTACATATAAAAGATGTTCAACAAGCATTACTTGAATACATCAAATATGATAATTAGATACAAGTTATCTATTGTAAGTTATATAAGTATATGCATATATAAATCAAATACAGATAAGAAATTAGCACTATTTTACCCCTTGATAAACTATAGAAGAAATACTATTCAACTGGCCAAGATTTATACTGCCAAAAACTACATATCAAGTAAAGGGCAATTATTGTCCCTATGACAACATTTGCTAGAATCATCAAACAAATAAACATAGAAAAACTTGAGGTTAACTAAGACCCCACTAAAACCCTAGGTCTATTTACTTCAACTTAAGCCAGATAACATAAATTTATACTGGTCTGAATACAACAAATGACACTCAACACTTGAACAACTGGGAGAAGTTTGTCAGGTAAAGAAATGACTACAAAAGCTGAATAAGGGCAAGAGACTGGCTCGTTTAATGATGACTTTTTTTGCCATTATCATGCCACCCAATCACCCGGGGCCCTAAACAGGGAACTGTTGGACTCCCCTATAGATAACATGGACCTACATCTCTGAGATCTCTCTCTCTACCATCACTGGTCAAACCTGTTGTGAACATCATTATAAGCCCTTTAGTAGGCTTCTTCCAGACTGTACCCTCACTATGAACTAGCATGGTAGAGACTACCCCAATCTCCAAAGGGAAGCTGGGTCATCCTACTTTGTCACTAAAGGAAGACTTTAATCTTCTTAGTGCAACCTAGATTGTTCTTAACTGTTATTATGGACTATGAGTTCAGTATGACAGAGACTCCGTTGTACATGCTTCTGTGCTATGAATAGATACGGGGCCTAGGTTAGATCATTGTATTAAACAGTTAACTAAATTTATTTATTATTAACTTATTAATAATTATAAATTATTAATTTATATTATCAATTTATTTATAAATTGTTTTATTTTAAAATTTTTATGAATTTTATTTATTTATTTATTGGATAGAGCCAGCCAGGAATCAAGAGGGAAGGGGAGACAGAAATGGAGAGAGACAGAGAGATACCAGCAGCACTGCCTCACCACTCTCGAAGCTTTCCCTCTGTAGATGGGGAATGAAGGCTTGAGCCTGGGCCCTTGCACATTGTAACATGTGCACTCAACCAGGTGTGCCAACATCCTACTCCTAATTGCATTTATATACCTTATTCAAGTTTGTGAGCAACTCTTTGCCCTAATTCTGCTTTTTAGTTCTCCTCTCGACTCTGATATTATCTTCTCAGACAATATTTCTAGTTCACCCCCACATTAGCTGTCAAACTCAAGCAAAGATTATTAAGACATATACTACTAGGAACTTTTCCTAAAATGGACTTCCTAGCTTCCTTCTACCCTAATGTCCCTACTTTCATTCTCTCTATTCCTACTTTCTGGTTCCTCTTTATTAAACATTTGCCCTGCTTCCTATCTTACTTCATTTCTGCTATTGAGTTGCAGATGCCACTGATTCTATCCTGATTTCCCTGGGCAAATGATCTCAACAGTGCTTCCTGGAACCTAACCTCTCCAGAGCCCTATTCCACTAGGGAAAGATAGAAACAAGATGAGGGTATATATTGACCTGATGTTGGTCATGCCCAGCAGAGAAGCAATTACAAAAGTCAGAACTCCCATCTTCAGCACCCCAGAGAGAATTACGGTCCATACTCCCAGACGGGTAAACAATAGGGGAATTTCCAATAAAGGGTAATGGGACAAAGAACTCTGGTGGTAGGAACTATGGAATCACACTCCTACTATCTTACAATCTTGTAAATCAGTATTAAATCACTAACACAAAAATAAAAAGATAAGAAATTAAGTAATAATTAAGGTGCATAAATATAAAAATATTACCTTCAGTTTAGACAGCATATCAGATACAGATTTCAATCATTGTCTGGTCTATTTCTAGAGTATATCAGTTACACTGTGTTTAGTTATGCATAGAAATATGTCATGTTGTTTAATGAAACTTGAATTAGCCTGGATCCCCATGTCCTATGTGAAAATACTCAGAAATATGAAACAAACTGATTTATTATAAAATGTATAGACAAACCTATCCACTAATAAATTGATAACATAATTTGTAAATAATTATTAATATTTTATAAAATCTCTACTCATAATTCAAATATATCATCAATCAATCCTTTTTCTAATTACTGGGAAAATAGACTTCTATTGAAAAGAGTTACAAACCCAAGTGTCTTAAAGTATACAATGCTATTGGTATTTACAAAATGGGTCTCAAATCTGTGTTTTGTACATGCCAATGTATGTGCTTTATATTGTCAGGTATCTCTCGTGAAAGTAAGGTGGTGTTGTACCTCTTGGAGTATACACAGTTCCATGCACAAGGACCTGGGGAGTGGGGAAGGGGGGAGCCTCACAAGTAGTGAAACCGGGTTGTAGGTGTCTCTCTCCCTCTTTTTTAAAAAATTTATTTATGTTCCCTTTTGTTGTCCTTTTTAAAATTGTTGTTGTAGTTATTATTGTTGTTGTTATTGATGTTGTCATTGTTAGATAGGACAGAGAGAAATGGAGAGAGGAGGGGAAGACAGAGAGGGGGAGAGAAAGATAGACACCTGCAGACATGCTTCACTGCCTGTGAAGAGACTCCCCTGAAGGTAGGGAGCCAGGGGCTCGAACCGGGATCCTTATGCCAGTCCTTGTGCTTCAAGGCATGTGCGCTTAACCTGCTGTGGTACTGACCATCTCCCTGTCTCTCTCCCTCTTAATCCTCTCCTCTTCTCTCAATTTCTTTTTCTCCTTCCAAAATAAATAAATATTAAAAAAAAGAAAAATCTTTCCTACCCCATGAGTGATTTTTAAAACACTTTTTTGTAAAAACCTTAAGTAATTTCTTAAGGCTGTCAAATTTTCCAGCTTAACTATGCTTTCTGTTTTTAATTTTTTTTTGCAAAGTTTAATTAATCATCTGGAAATGTAATTATTATTATTTTATACTTATTTAATTTTTCCCTTTTGTTTCCCTTGTTGTTGTTTTTTTAATCTTTTTAAATTTAATTTAATTTATGTATTCCCTTTTGTTGCCCTTGTTGTTTTATTGTTGTAGTTATTATTGATGTCGTTGTTGTTGGATAGGACAGAGAGAAATGGAGGAGGGGAAGACAGAGAGGGGGAGAGAAAGACAGACACCTGCAGACCTGCTTCACCGCCTGTGAAGCGACTCCCCTGCAGGTGGGGAGCCGTGGTTCGAACCGGGATCCTTATGCCGGTCCTTGTGCTTTGCGCCACCTGCGCTTAACCCGCTGCGCTACAGCCCGACTCCCCCTTGTTGTTTTTTATTGTTTTTGTTATTAATATCATCGTTGTTAGGACAGATAGAAATGGAGAGAGGAGGGGAAGACACAGAGGGGAAGAGAAAGATAGACACCTGCAGACCTGCTTCACTGCCTGTGAAGCAACTCCCCAGCAGGTGGGAAGCCGGGGGCTTGAATTTGCGCCACATGCACTTAACCCACTGCACCACCGCCCAACTCCCTCTTTATTATTTTTTTTACTAAAGACAGAAATGAAATTTAGTAATATAGTCTGATATTCAATTTATATTTTAATAGTGTGTCAAAACTTAGAGGGAATAAAATAATTATTTCCCAATTATAGTTATCAGAGATAATTTAAATAAATTTATGATGTACTCATTTTCAATTCTAAATATTCTGAGAATAAGAGTCTAAAGATTTTGGTTTCTTTGTTTATATTTTTCATTTTTTTATTGTCACCGTGATTATTGCTGGTGCCTGCACAACGAAACCACCATGCCCAGTATCCTTTTATTCCTCTACTTTTCCCTTACTTTTCATTGGAGAGACACCTCAAGCACTTGCAACTCCACTTTTCCAACCATAAAGCTTAGGTGAGGACCAGAGTCTTGAACCCATATCCTTGAACATGGTAATATGTGCACCCAACTGTATGTGCCACTGTCCAGAGCCAACAGTTTAAAGATTTTTAACTAATTACTAAAATGTCATTAGTTACATCCTAATTAATATATATATTAAAAAGTAATCATATCTTGGTGCTTATTTAGTCTCTTCAGAAAATTTTAGTAAAGTTAATTTTATTTTATAATCTATTATCACAAAGGTAAGTTATTTCAAGAATGGTTCAAACATTATCCATTAAAATACAAAGTGCTGATTCATAAAACATGGAGAATAAGAAGAGCAAATCTAATGTGTTTTATTTAAACAGTATTTTAATATTCTTCCTTTGCTGTTCTCCTTTTGTGCTGAGTTGTAAAGATCCATTTTACTGCATACTTTTTGTTTTATATTTCCATTAAAGTATGCCTGCATGAGACTTGGATATGAATTGAATTGTTTAAACTGTTCCTTGGTTATTAGATTTAGTTATTTTTTCCTTATTTCTTGTCATTGTCAGAGAGTGGTTTTATAATAATCAGTCTTAAAAACAGACCCTTCCCCACCTCTTCCCCACCATCCTGTCTCTCCCTCCTTTCCGCAGAGGACGTCCTCCTTGCAGCTCAATCTCAACCCAGTCAAGGAGACACAGGGACTCATCAAGGTCCTTGAGTGGGCTGCTTCTATCTTTCCTTTTGCTACCTAAGGAGGCTATATGGGCAAAACAGAAATTCTAGTGTCATGTCCGAAACATCCTGAAAATAAGACAGTTACTGCTGCTTTTGGTTATCCATTTAGGTTGAATCAGGCATCATCTCATGCACCTTCAGAACTAAATGTGTGTGCTGTAGTGTGGGGTTAGCATGTCCTTATTGGAGATTACTCTTCTGCACAATTCTATGTATCATTTGCAGTCTTTATCTTTCTGTACTGCACTGCTGCTCTTCTGTTCTATGTCTATTATATGAACTTGTATCTAGATAGTCGGAAACTTCCCATGGCTGACTTCACTGTAATTCTTGTTGCCACTTTTTTTTTTGTGGTTGGTGAGCACTTCAGCCTGTGCTAAAACTCTTACAGATATTAAAATAACTACCAGTTACAGAATCATCCAGTAACTTAAGCCCTGTGCTAGTCAAGTCCTTGTCACTTTATCTCTGTGATTAGTATGGTATCTCTAAATGTATCTGTGATCTTTCCTGAGCATGATATTTTGGGGGAGGAAAAGCACGGTTTGTGTATAAGGAGGCCAGCTTACACAGTCCATTGAATACTGCTTCCTATAACCAAGGACTCATGCCACCTCCTATAGGAATATAATTTCTTTTATTTCTTTATTGGGGAATTAATGTGTTACATTTAACAGTAAATACAATAGTTTCTACATGCATAACATTTTCTAGTTTTCCATATAACAATACAACCCCCACTAGATCCGGTATCATCCATTTTGGACCTGTATTCCCCTCTCCCCCACACCCCCGACAAACCCCAGAGTCTTTTACTTTGGTGCAATACGCCAATTCTAGTTCTGTTTCTGCTTGTGTTTTCTCTTCTGATCTTGTTTTTCAACTTCTGCCTGAGAGTGAGATCATCCAATATTCATCCTTCTGTTTCTGACTTATTTCACTTAACATGAATTTTTCAAGGTCCATCCAAGATAACTAAAAATGGTGAAGTCACCATTTTTTTTTTTATAGCTGAGTAGTATTCCATTGTGTATATAGACCACAACTTGCTCAGCCACTCATCTGTTGTTGGACACCTGGGTTGCTTCCAGGTTTTGGCTATTACAAATTGTGATGCTAAGAACATATGTGTACAAGATCTTTTTGGATGGATGTGTTGAGTTCCTTAGGATATATCTCCAGGAGAGGAATTTCAGGATCATAGGGTAGTTCCATTTCTAGCCTTCTGAGAATTCTCCAGACTGTTCTCCACAGAGGTTGGACCAACTGACATTCCCACCAACAGTGCAGGAGGATTTCTTTGACCCCACAACCTCTCCAGCATTTGCTGCTCTTACCTTTTCTGATGTATCAAGGACTTGGATGTTAGACCAGAAACTATCAGGCACTTAGAGGAAAATATTGGCAGAACTCTTTTCCACGTAAGTTGTAAAGACTTTTTCAATGAAACAAATCCAGTTACAAAGAAGACTAAGGCAAGCATAAACCTGTGGGACTACATCAAATTAAAAGACATTCTCACAGGAGTGAAGTGGTATCTCATTTTTGTCTTTATTTCATTTCTCTGACAATCAAGGACATAGAGCATTTTTTTCATGTGTTTCTCAGCCTTTTGGATCTCTTTTGTGGTGAATATTCTGTCCAGGTCCTCTCCCCATTTTTGGATGGGGTTATTTGTTTTCTTGTTGTTGAGTTTGGCAAGCACTTTATTTATTTTGGTTATTAGCCTCTTGTCTGATGTAGGGCATGTAAAGATCTTCTCCATTCTGTGAGGGGTCTCTTGGTTTGGGTACTGGTTTCTTTTGCTGTGTAGAAGCCTTTTAATTTGATGTAGTCCCACAGGTTTATGCTTGCCTTAGTCTTCTTTGTCACTGGATTTGTTACATTGAAAAAGTCTTTACAGCTTATGTGGAAAAGAGTTCTGCCAATATTTTCCTCTAAGTGCCTGATAGTTTCTGGTCTAACATCCAAGTCCTTGATCCACTTGGAATTTATTTTTGTGTTTGGTGAATTATGGTGGTTCAGTTTCATTTTTCTGTATGTTTCAACCCATTTATTCCAACACCATTTGTTGAAGAGACTGTTTTCCCCATTAATAGTCTGGGCACCTTTGTCAAAGATAAGATGTCCATAGGTGTGGGGGCTAATTTATGGTATCTCAATTCTATTCCACTGGTCAGTGCATCTATTCATGTCCCAGCACCAAGCAGCTTTGATGACAGTGGCCCTATAATACAATTGGAGATCTGGGAGTGTGATGCCTCCAGTTCTGTTCTTTCTTCTCAAGATGGTTTTGGCAATTTGAGGTCTTTTCTGGTTCCAGATAAACATCTGTAGCATTTGTTCTATTCTCATAAAAAATGTGGTTGGGATCTTGATGGGGATAGCATTAAAGTTGTAGATTGCTCTGGGTAGTATATTCATTTTGATGATGTTAATTCTTCCAACCCACGAACATGGAATATCTTTCTACTTCTTTGTGTCTTTTTCAATTTCCTTGAGTAGTGACTCATAATTTTCAGTATACAAGTCTTTCACTTCTTTGGTTTGGTTTATTCCTAGATATTTTATTGTTTTAGTTGCTATAGTAAAAGGAATTGATTTCTGGATTTCAACTTCTTCTAACTTAGTGTTTGCAAGAGGAATGCCACTGACTTTTGAATGTTAATTTTGTAGCCTGACAACTGATGATTTCCAAAAGTATTTCCAAAATGTATTTCCTGATGATTTCCAAAAGCTTCTTGCTGGATTCCTTAGGTTTTTCTAAGTATATTATCATGTCATCTGCAAATAGGGAGAGGTTGACTTCCTTTCTTAAAATTTGTATGCCTTTAATTCCTTGCTCCTGCCTGACTGTTATGGCAAGAACTTCCAACACTATGTTGAATAGTAATGGTGATAAGAGGGGAGCCCTGTCTAGTATCTGACAGAATATAATTTAAGGGAGAAATACACTGGATGAAAAATACTTCATGCTATGACCTGGTGCCAACATCTTGAGAACCATTATCTGTTTCTAATAATGACTTTTCAATAAATTGGCAGATTTAAGATTTTTCTGCTTTTAATATAAGCCTATGTCTTAGGAATTTAAGATATAAATGTATCTACAGGTGTAAACTTTAAAATTCAGGGGCCTATTATAAGATGATACATATTTTTAAATGAACAGTTATTTTTTCACTAAGTTGTTTGCCTTCCAAGTTGTTTACACCCTTAACATTTATCTTCACTCAGAAAAGAATGATACTGTCCTCATTATAGGAAAAAAATCTCTTTTTGGAATACACACTATTATAAATTTGTATAGATCATATGTCTAAGACTTATCTAGTTTATGAGAACCTTGATTACATAAGTCATATTTAGAAAAAGCATATTTACTTCATAATTTATATCTGGTATATTTTAATTAATTAATTAACTGCAAAGGCTGAGGTATATTTTATTACTGTTTTTCTAAATGACCTATAGTACCAATTGGCGTACTGAAATTAGGGAGCAAAATTTGGAAGTTTCTAGTGGATGTATAGTTGAATTAGTAATTCGGTCATATGAGGGATAAGTATCCATTAAATTGCTTGTTTAATAGACTTGCTATATAAATAGAGCATAGTTCATCTAGATATTTTGATGTGTATGGGCATTACTCTTATCTGTTTGCAGTCCTTTGTTTCTCAGGCCAGTTAAGTACAAACAGAGACTTAGTCTTCTTCCAAGTGGAATAAAATGATACAGCTCTTTTGGGGGAGGGATAAATCCTATTTACAGGATAAAAAAAATAAGAATTTTTCTTAAACACTTAAATTAAATGAAATTGCTATTTATTTTAATTTTTTATAAAAGAAAGGATTAATTAACAAAACCATAGGGTAGGAGGGGTACAATTCCACATAATTCCCACCACCCAATCTCCATTTCCCACCCCCTCCTCTGATAGCTTTCCTATTCTCTATCCCTCTGGGAGCATGGACACAGGGTCATTGTGGGTTGCAGAAGGTAGAAGGTCTAGCTTCTGTAATTGCTTCCCCACTGAACATGGGCGTTGACTGGTCAGTCCATACTCCCAGATTGCCTCTCTCTTTTCCTAGTAGGGTGGGTCTCTGGGGAAGCAGAGCTCCAGGACATATTGGTGGGGTCTTCAGTCTAGGGAAGCCTAGCTGGCATCCTGATGACATCTTGAACCTGGTGACTGAAAAGACAGTTAACATATTAAGCCAAACAAATTGTTGAGCAATCATGGACACAAAGCTTGGAATAGTAGAGAGGAAGTGTTAAGGGGGTACTCACTGCAAACTCTAGTGTACTTCTGCTTTCAGGTATATATTTTGCAGTAGTTTACAGATACATGTGAACATATGCTCTCTCTCACAGAAACTGGTGTATATCTAGGTTTTAGGACTTTGTTAGAAAGTGAATGACCTGAGATGAAATTAGAGTATACTCTGAAAGGAAAGGTCTCACCCGAGTAATGAAGCTGAAGGGTTGTCATTCCACACATGAAGTCTCTGGACACAGTCTGAAGTGAAGCATGTTGAGGTGGCAATCGTTGCGTTGGTTAGGTTGTGATCGGCGGATG
This sequence comes from Erinaceus europaeus, assembly GCF_950295315.1. NCBI lineage: Eukaryota > Metazoa > Chordata > Mammalia > Eulipotyphla > Erinaceidae > Erinaceus > Erinaceus europaeus. Next base: position 166,751,330 of record NC_080162.1, on the reverse strand, counting down.
CAATATTATTTGATATGGATTGGGAGAGGCATACAGGAAACTGGCATATCCAAGGGTTCCAGGACTGGGGGAAGTAGGGGCTCTATAGTGGAGATGTGAGGCTCCTGCTGTCTTAGGGGTCAAAAAGACAATCGATAGTTAATGTTATCATCACATTATTTGGTAATTGGGTTAACTTTGAAAAGTCCTTTTGTTAGGGTTTGCTGTAGAGTACCCAGTATCTTGTATATAGCTGTGCTATTGGTTGCTTCTGATCTACTTGGTCTAGGCTTTCGAGAGAGTCTGCATATCAAATACACAGCCTATATATTGAAAAGATTCAGTTTGTGTTTTGAAAAACTCTGAGACATACAATTAATTTTCCCCTTCTCTTATTAATTAACTAGTGATTTCTATGACTACATTTTACTAGGAGTGTACATAAACACTATTCCCACCACCAAAAGACTGTGACCCATCCCTCCCACCCACTCCCACTCCCCACTGGCCCAGGACACTGCATGTCTACCCCTCACCACAGGGTTTTTACTTTGGTGCCCTACATAAATTTGGTCAGGTCCTGCTTTATTTTCCCTTTCAGATCTTCTTACTCAACTTCTGTTGATGAGTGGGATCATCCCATACTCATCTTTATCTTTCTGACTTAGCTTACTTAACATAATTCCTTTTAGCTCTGTCCAAGATGGGTCAGATAAGGTTGGTTCATTGTTTATAGCTGCATAGTATTCCATTGTGTATATATACAACAGCATTCTCAGCCATTCATCTGGGGTTGGACACCAGGGTTGCTTCCAGGTTTTAGCTATTATGAATTGTGCTGCTATGAACATAGGAGTACACACCACTTTTTGGTTGGGTGTTATGGAATCCTTGGGGTATAACCCCAGGAGAGGAATTACTGGATCATATGGAAGGTCCATGTCTAGCCTTCTGAGAGTTTTCCAGACTGCTCTCCACAGAGGCTGTACCAATTTACATTCCCACCAGCAATGTAAAAGGATTCCTCTGTCCCCACGACCTCTCCAGCATTTGTTGCTGCTGTCCTTTTTGATGTATGCCATTCTTACAGGAGTGAGGTGGTATCTTAGGGTTGCCTTAATTTGCATTTCTCTGACAATCAGTGACCTAGAGCAGTTTTTCATATATTTGTTAGCCTTTTGGATCTCCTCTGAGGTGAATGTCTTGTTCATATCCTCTGTCCATTTTTGGATGCAGTCATTTGCTATTTTGGTGCTAAGTTTGCTGAGCTCTTTATATATTTTGGTGATTAGTTTCTTGTCTGATGTCTGGCATGTGAAGATCTTCTCCCATTCTGATGGGTCTCTTTGTTTGTTTAATAGTTTCTTTGTATGTACAGAAGCTTTTCAATTTGATGTAGTCTCATTGGTTTGTTTCTGCTTTAGTCTTCTTTGCAATTGGGTTTGATTCATCAAAGATGTCCCTGAGGTGTAGGTGGGAAACTGTTTTATCAATGTTTTCCTCTAAGTATTTGATTGTTTCTGGTTTCCCACTTGGAAATGATGAACAATCTTTTTGATGTGTTGCTGTATCCGGTTGGCCAAGATCTTGTTTAATATTTTGGCATCTATGTTCATCAGAGATATTGGTCTGTAGTTTTCCTTTTTTGTTCTGTCCCTATCAGCTTTTGGAATCAGGGTGATGTTGGCTTCATAAAAGATGGAAGGGAGTATTCCTGTTTCTTCAATCTTATGGAAAAGCTTAAGAAGTATGGGTACTAACTGTTTCCAGAAAGTTTTGTAGAATTTGTTTGTGAAGCCATCTGGTCCAGGACTTTTGTTGTTGGGAAGGTTCTTAATAACGATTTCAATTTCTTTGTCTGTGATTGGTGCATTTAGATTTTTTAATTCTTCTTGGTTCAGTTTTGGAAGGGCATATGCTTCTAGGAATTGTTCCATTTCTTCCAGATTCTCTAGCTTGGTTTCGTATAGTTCTTTATAGAAGTTTCGCAGGATTCTCTGGATTTCTGTGGTGTCAGTTGTGATATCTACTGCATCGTTTACAATTCTATTCATTTGAGTCTTCTCTCTTTTTTTTTTGGTGAGTCTTTCTAGGGTGTGTCAATTTTGTTTAATCTTTCAAAGAACCAAAATTTGGCTTCATTGATCTTTTGTATGGTTCTTTTATTTTCCATGTTGTTTATTTCTGCTCTAATTTTAGTGATTTCTGTCCTTCTGGTTGCTTAGGGTTCTTTTGTTCCTCTTCCTCTAAGTCGTTGAGGTGTGCAGTAAGGTCGCTCATTTGAGCTTCTTCTTGGTGTTTAATATGTGATTGTATGGCTATAAGTTTCCCTCTCAGTACTGCTTTAGCTGTGTCCCAAATATTTTGGTAGGTTGTGTCTTCATTTTCATTAGTTTACAGGAACATTTGAATTTCCTGCTTGAGTTAATCTCTGATCCAGTGGTTATTAAGGAGTATGATGTTTAGTTTCCAAATTCTGTGACTTTTACAAATTGTCTGTTTGTTGTTAAATGTTAGTTTTACTCCATTGTGGTCTGAGAACATACTTGGGATGATTTCAATGTTCTTGAATTTATTGATGTTGTCTTTGTGGCCTAACATGTGGTCTATCCTTGAGTATGTGTTATGTGGATTTGAAAAGAAGGTGTATTCCAGTTTTGGGGGGTGGAGGAGTCTGAAAATGTCCAAGAGGTCTAGTCTGTCAATCTCTTCATTCAATTCTCTTGTATCTTTGTTAGTTCTCTGCTTTGTTGATCTGTCTAAGTGTGATAGTGGGGTATTGAAGTCTCCCACTATTATTGTATTACTATTGATGTATTTTTGAAATTCTTTCAGTAAATGCTTGACATATTTAGATGGTCCCTCATTGGGTGCATAGATGTTAATGACTGTTAAGTCTTCTTGGCTGATTGATCCTCTAATCATTATGTAGTGTCCTTGCCTATCTTTTATTACTTTATTTAATTTAAAATCTATCGTGTCTGAGATGAGAATTGCTGTTCCTGCCCTTTTTTGTGGTTCGTTAGCCTGTATGATAGTTTTCCATTCTTTCACTTTAAGTCTGTGTTTATCTTGTTGTGACAGATGGGATTCTTGCAAGCAGTATATGGTTGGATTATGTTTTCTGATCCATACCCCAACTCTGTGCCTTTTGATAGGTGAATTTAAGCCATTGACATGTATTGATATCATGGATTTAATGTATTTTAGTCCCATTGTTCAAAAAAAAAATTTTTTTTTGTTTGCTCTGATATATTGCCAGTATTGTAGTGATGTTCTTGTTTATAAGAGGTCTTTTAGAACCTCTTTCAGGGCCAGTTTGGTGATGGTTGCCTCCCTTAACTGTTGTTTGTCTAAGAAGGTTTTGTTTTGATCCCTCCATCTAGTTTGAATGAAAGTCTAGCAGGATATATTATCCTTGGTTGAAACCCTTTTCCATTCGGGGTTCGACAGATATCTTGCCATTCTCTTCTGGCATTTAGAGTTTGAGTGGAGAAGTCTGCAGATAATCTTATGGATTTTCCCTTGTATGTGACTTTTTGTTTCTCTCTTGCAGCCTTTAGGATCTTTTCTTTATCCTTACTCCTTCTCATTGTGACTATGATGTGTCTTGGTGTCTTCAGGTCTGGGTTGATTCTGTTTGGTACTCTCTGGGCCTCTTCAATCTTGTTGTCCTTTCTGTAATTCAGGTCTGGGAAGTTTTCTTCTATTATTTCCTCTAAAATGTTTCCTTCCCCTTCCTCTCTTCCTCTGGCAGGCCAATTATACTAATGTTACTTCTTTTGAGATCATCCCATATGTCTCTGTTGTTGTTTTCAGTGTCTTTCAATCTCTTTTTAAGCTCTTTCCCATCTTTCTTTGTTTTCTCTAACTCATCCTCTGTCTGACTAATTCTGTTTTCTGCTTCTGTTAGTCTGCTTTCCCTTGCCTCAGCTTCTTTCTTCATTACAGCTATTTCAGCTTTCAGTGCTCTAATTGCCTCAAGATAATCAGTATTTTTCCTTGGGGGTCTCAACTGTTGTTTCCCTAATACTGCCATTCCTTTCCTCCAATGTTGTTTTCATTTCTGTGATTAATAAGTTTATTATTGCTTGCATACTTTTCTTGTCTATGGTTACTTCTGGCTGATTAGTAGTTTCTTCTGGCCTCTTGTCTTCATTCATTGGAGTAGCAATTTTATTTGTTTTTGATCTACCCATTTTTATGATTTATGTGTTTCTTTTTTTATGCTCTGTTGTTCCTCAGTTGTTGTGTCTTGAGCACAAGCAACACTGTACTAAATGCCTTTATGACAATTGCACTCACCAACCTCAGGAATGACAGTAGCAACAGAAGCAAGTATTGAAGCAGTTTAATCACTACCAGTTAGCCAAACAATTTCTCCAGTCCATGAAAAAATAGTAACCAGATCCCAATGAAGAAGAAAGAAAAGAAATAAAGGATAGCAAGAATAGACAGTTATGCAAATCTACTATCCACTGTATATTCTAGGAGTAACAAGATGTGAAAGGGAAGTAGAGCAGAGATACACACATAGAGAGTCCACTCTGAGTCAGATTTCTTCCCCAAAATAATTCACAAATTCAGAAAGGCAAAGAAGAAGGAAGGAAGAAGTGTATGACAAGATAAAAAAAAAAAGAAAAAGAAAAAGAAAAGAAAAGAAAAGAAAAAAAGAGACAAGTGAGAGAAAAGGGAAAAGATAAGAAAAAGAGCTGTAATTAAAGAGCCGTGAAAGGAACGTTTTTTTTTATTACTTTATTTTTAATTTAATTTAATTTGATTTTTTTAATTAGCTAGGAGGAGAAGGGAGGGGAGAGTCTGTAAAGGAGGTTGGAGTAAGGAGACAAGTTCCTCCCACAATAGATAAGATGCTCACTACCCTAGCAATGAAAGATACCCTAAGAGTTAAATCTGATCAACCTAAAGGGGGGGAGATATATGCCTTTATATAATATTAATAATAAAATAGAGCTGGGAAAAAAAAAAAAACCCTTTCCCAGATTACCTCAAACCTCATGATCAGAGGCAGCTGATTGTTAAGAATGAGAAAAAAAAAAAAGCTCAGGACTAGGAAAGGATAGCTGAAATAGAGAGTTATGCAAATCTACTATCCACTGTATATTCTTGGGGTGGCTAAAGGAGGAAGGGAAGTTGAGCAGAGACACTGGCAGTGAGAGTCCACACTGACTCAGAATTCTTAAATAATTCCCAAATGTGTCTCAGTGAATTCGAAAAAGCACTCTGTTTGGTGGTGTGGGGGCTGGGGCCTGTGGCTTTGGAAGCTTTAGGATTAAGGAAGAAACGGTGACAAGAATGAGAAAAAGAAAAAAAAAAGAAAGAGAGAGAGAAGAAAGAAAAAGATAAGAAAAGGAACAGTCATAAAAGAGCGGTGAAAGGAAAGAGTTTATTTATTTATTTATTTTTAATTATTTAATAAGCTATGCATGGTGAGGTGGAGGGGAGTTGGCTACTTAGAAAGAAAAAAGGCCAGAGGTTTCAGAAGGGTATAGACTTAGAACAAATAATACTCCCTGGTGGGACAGGAATTTGGTAAAGACAGAAGCTCATCAGGGGAGCCTGCTAGGAGCTGGTCCCCAGGGACTGGTTATGGGGGGGGTGGTGGGAGGGGGAAGGGGTGTGCTTAATAATTAAAAGGAAAGAATTTTTTCCCTTTTTTTTTCTACTCTATTTCTTAATCCAAATTAAGTTATAGTCTCCTCCTTGGTGTCACTGCTAGGACCCCTTATTAACTGGCCTACTAAAGGCAGAAAATCCTACTGTTTCCAGAATTGTGGTCAGAGCTCAAGCCACTAGCAGCTTCTCAGTCCGCCATCTTCCGGGAACCCCTGAAGTTGCTATTTTGAGTTTCATGTTGATATTGTGTAAATGTAGAAGAATTAGATTTCATGTGTCTTAATATTCATTCTTCACAAATGGATGGTTAAGGAATTTTGCATTGTAAACAAGAAACTTGAGATCTGTATTAATAAAGTACACATTTGGGTATATTTTGAATAGAAGGTTTATTCATATCTTGCTTTTTTCTATTGTACAAGATTTTCCTATTACAATATGGTTGTATGTGAAACACATCTTGCTGTTGCTTTGTTTTTGTTTGCTTTTGGTCATGACAAGAATTGTCAATATAAGAATGCATATCTTTTATGCATCTGACTGAATAAAGAAGTTAAAAGAAAAAACACAAGGTAGAAAAATAGACAGAACAAACATAAAAACTTGTTCTAATTATTGTAAAGACAATAGAAAGTAAATAATTAAAAGGTGACTGGTTTTAAAAAAAAAACATGATTTAGATATTTTCATGAGGAAAGAGGAGCAATACGAACTCTGCCACATAGCATCACAGTGAATTTAACCTAGGACCTCTGGGGTTTTGGGTGTGTAATCCCAGTATGTTACCTCTGCTCAAGTTCCCCAACCAATCACTAGACTTATAACATAGGATATAAATATCAACGCACAGAATGGGTCCAAGTACCTATGCAGTACCAATCTGCAGGAATGAAAAACTCCAATTTCTAAAGCTATGGTAATTTTTCAGACATCAGAATGAGCAAGGTGTCACATGATATAGAAATACCTTTAGGCCTTTGATCCATTAAATCTGGGTCCACATAAGACTTTCAGAGAATAAATGTGTATAGTTTTTTTTCTCTGGTGTCACTGTAGTCTGATGAAAGTGGGAGTGTATGAGAGCAAAAGGATCTTCTTTATACCCAACTGGTAGATTTATGCCATGTTTTGCTAAGAGGTGATTATAATAGAGATAATTGGCCAAGCACATCCTTGCCCCTTAGACAATAACAAAGGAAGAATAGATCATAGGGCAGTAAAAGGTGTCTGAATAGAGAAATTAAATAGAAGGAAAGCAACTGAGCTGTTTATACAATATAGAAGTTACATTTCCCTCTTATAAACAGAACACTACAATATTTGGGAATGTACACCCTGTACTTCTTCACAAACAATTATATTATCTAGTACACCATTAATTTCATGATGTGCTAATATGACTACCAACTCTGAAGAGCTGATTTGTGACCCAGGCCCTAGACAAAGTGATAGACCAGAAACGGGCACATGACCTTGTATAGGCTAAAGAAAATAGATGCCAAGGTCTTTTATGGATCTTTTAAAAAGATGAACTAAAGGGCTGAGAAAATGCGAAGACAACTCAGTGGCAATAAACCCAGCAGGTATATGAAAGGCACCAGGTTTGATCATTCCTAACAACAATAACTAGAAATCAGTGGGTTCTAGGGAGGAAGTGGAGGTGGAAAAGGAGAAGTACAGCCATTCTACTAATCATACTGAATTCATAAGATATAAATGTGGAACTGCTACAAGGTATAATTTCACAAAGGCAGCAGGCAGGTTGAAAATGAACCCAACACACTGAAAAGTCTCTGAAAAACACAAATAAACTGCTGTAAAATTACTATTTGGGTCCGTATAAAGCAAGTTTTATTTCTGTGATTTTGTTTCTTATTATTCAACACATTTATTCTCTTCTCCTCTCTCTCATACAATCTTTGACTTAATTTTTTCTCTTTCAACTGAAATGGTCCAGAAAAAAAGAGGTTCTTTTGTACCTATAACAAGAAGTGCCTTCAACTTTAGAAATAGTTTACCCATTTGCGCACTTGTATAAGTCAAAAAGAACATGTACCTTTACTTGTGCATCAAATCATATGTCATTCAATAATCTACAACTAGCATTTGAATCTCCAGAAAATACATTATGATATACAGGAGTTCAAATTAACCATGACACTTTACGTTTTTGGATACAAAGCTATAGAGAGAAGGGGAAATTATAAAAAGAGCAGGAAAGATCTAGGGAGAGGAAAGAAAATCCTAGAAGAACCAACCAGTTAAAATTTATTTGACATTGAATATCAGCATGCTACTTTCTTAAATAAAAGATCAAAAACAACAAAAGATAAAAAAAAAATGCTCCCCTGTTGTCACAATAATTCTTGGCTCTTGCTCACCACCAAAGGCATTTATTTGCGCTGAGAGAAAACCCATTGCATGATTAAAACTGACTGTAAATTTCAAAAATATTCATAAAGATATGCATAAAAGATTGTCAATTGATTTTAAATATAATAAATTTGTTTTCTCTTGTCTCTACCAGTCATGTCTAGTTGTCGCCATACATTTTATGGGAGAAATTTCTTAGAAAAAAATGGTAGAAAGGGCATGATGTTTTGTGTCCTGGTTATAAAAATAAAAGCTGAGGCTAGATCATTGTTCTGCCTGCAGGAGACATTCAATAATTGCTTTTTGCATGAGTACAAACTCAGAAACTTCACCAAAACTGCAAAGTAATAAAATAAACTTCATTAAAATAAAAAAGCCCTTATTTTCTTTTAGCCACTTTCTAAACCACTTCACCTTTCCACTCAGTTATATTTATTGTACTCTGCCTCATCTATGCTTAAACTAGTTCTCATAAAACCAGGCAATAGAATCATCAACATTAAGGAAAATGTTTACAAATGCTTTGCAGAGTCTAAGTTTCCACTTAGTCACTTCAAGGGCTACTAGGGAAATGAAGATGAGACCATCAGGAAGGAACTGAAGGTTTTGCACCCTGGCCTCTAATTGAACTGCTCAACTTTCATCTGCTTTACATAGTGAGACTCTGGTTCATATTTTAATGTGGGGAAAAAAAGAGAAGAGTGGTTCAACTTCTGTTGCTACTGAGAAAAAAAAAAAGGTAAAAGTATTATACCTAGAGATAAAGTATACATGGTGCACTGCAAACTTCTTTATATGGAATGACCAAAAACTTTTTTCATCTAAACTAAGTATAGGGCCAGACAAATAGCTCACTTGTATAGCACACTATTTTGCCATGTGCATGAACCAAGTATGAATCTGGCCTTCACTGCACTGAAGGAAGCATCATTGTTGTGGCCTCTTTCAATCTGTTTCTGCCTCTTGACCACTCTGTTGCTACCTAAGAGAAATAATAAAACAAAAGACTTTTTTAAAAATGAAGTTTGAATCATGATATTATAATATTTTTGAGTATCATTAAGCTTTTGTTTCTTTTATTTCATCCCTCTCACATCGAAATCACAGTTGTTGTTTTTTTTCCTGTCTCGTGTTTTTATTTCTAAAATATTGGGAGTATGATTCTGATAATTCATCACTTAGACTTGGAGATATGTAGTTGCCCAAAATACTAAAAAATGTATTTAGATCTGGAAAATAGAGATGTATGGATTCTTCAGGAAAAGTTAATCTCAATGTGAATTCAAAACTGTTAACTTTTATGTTCTGGGTTGATGCAGCCACCTTTCCCTATTCCTCTATTAGCTTCATTTTCCTTGTTACCACTTAAAAGAAGTAACCTAAAATTAAGTACTGTTACTTTCCTACTTCAAAAACTTCTGGCTATTATTTTAAAAAAAGAAAGAAAGAAAATTCTACAATAGATATCAAGGGATATTGAGCTTGGCCTTGTTTTTATTCCAACTTCACAACTTATTTACCAAATCAACATTTACCCTTAGAGCTAATGTTTTCACTAGCTTGAAATTATTGGTCACTCACAAATATGCTTTTCTTTTTTGAGGGAAGAGGTATCCATACTTGAATAGAATCTTTTCTCAATAATGCCGCCCAGGTTCATTCCAAGTTGATGCCAAATAGCAACATTTCCTTCTCTTTTTTATTTTTTAAATTTTTGTGTTTATTTATTTATTTGATAGAAATCCAGAAATTGAGAAGCAAGGGGGTGATAAAGAGAGAGAGAGAGAGAGAGAGATATACAGAGAGACAGCTGCAACATTGATTCGACACTCACAAAGCTTTCCTCCTGCAGGTGGGGACTGGGGACTTGAACCTGGGTCCTTGGGCATTGTAACATGTGAACTCAACCAAGTGTACCACCACCCAGCCTCACAGTAGTTCTCTCTCTCTTATTTTTATTTTTTTCCTTTATTGGGGGATTCATGTTTTACATTCAGTGGTAAATACAATAGTTTGTACATGCATATCATTTCTCAGTTTTCCACATAACAATATAACCCCAGTAGGTCCTCCATCTTCCTTTTCCAGGACCTGTACTCTCCCGCCACTCACCCCTGGGTCCTGTCACATTTTAATGTGTGTACTTAACCAGGCGTGGCACCACCTACTTACTTTTCATTTTTTAAGTAAAAAGTTTGTTATTCATAGTATTTGTTCCAGTTTATACTTATTTTAACAGAGGAAAAGAGTTACCTTCTCTCCCCATCTAGCATTTATTTTTCTAGTCTTTTTAATAATCTACTATTTCTGTTACTGTGCAGAAGCTTTTTAGTTTGAGAGACTTACAGATTTTTTTGCGTCTTAAATAATGCTTTGACAAGGTCTACATCCACAGCTTATATTTCCTTTGAGGCACTTTAGTTTCAGGTCTTTAAACAAATATTGCTCATTGTAACTTTTTCATAGTATTCAAAGAAATTCTATTTCCTTTATTTCAGTATTTATTGTAGCTGTTGCTAAGAAAGCATTGGATGGACATGTGTAATCAAAGTACTGAATAATGAGAAAGAACATGTCTATTTAAGGAAATAATCATTCTCCTTAACTCTCAGAATGTCCTGATGCTGATGATGATCTAAAGATGGAAAGAAGTAGGGGACATGAAGCCTATCATTTCTACTCTACCTAATGGAAGAAACTATATTTTCCTTTCATCTTCCATGAATGTTGATAACATAAACTTTATAGAATCTGTGAGAATTTGCCAACCAGACTTCCCTGGGCAGACAACCAATGTGTCCTGGAACCTCACCTCCCTAGGTCCCTTCCCCATTAGGAAAAGAGAGAGACAGGCTGGGAGTATGTATGGATAGACCTGACAATGCCCATTTTCAGTTGGGAAGCAACTACAGAAGCCAGACCTTCCACCTTCTGCAACCCACAACGACCCTGGGTCCATACTCCCAGAGGGATAGAGAATGGGAAAGCTATCAGGGAAGGGGATGGGATATGGAGATCGGGTGGTGGGAATTGTGTGGAGTTGTACCCCTCCTATCCTACATCTTTATTTTCTTCATCCCATAATGAGCCTGTGTCCATACTCCCAGACAGTTAAAGAATAGAAAAGCTAGGGAGGCAATAGGATACAGAGTTCTGATGGTGGGAATTGTGTGGAGTTGTACCCCTCTTATCCTACAGTCTTGTTAATATTTCCATTATATAAATAAAATTTTTAAATATATTTATAAAAGAAAAAAAGAATTTGTGAATCTGGAGATGCAATCAGATCAAAATAGTTTTTCAATAGAAAGCGTTGTCTCTTATTTACCTATCAGCAGATATAAATATTTCTGTTTATGATAGCAGAGATTTTACATTTAAGCTTGACAGTCTTGAATGCTAAATAAATCCATAGTTGTTTATATTTCCAATTCTTATTAGTTGGTTTGTTTATAAGGTCCAGTTGGTATTATATATACAAAAGAACAAGAATATTTCTTTTTTCAGAGAGAGAAACTCCTGGATAAAAATGATGGGGCAATCTTATTTGAAGGGATGGTTTCCTGTGAAGACTAGCTATTTAAGAGAACTGTTTGACAGATTTCAAAAACTGATCATCTTGCATTCAAGTACTTAGAGTTACCCAAGCACAGGACAGATGTATTTTGTTTTCTCAAAGAGAAGGCAGATGACTCTGTTTAATAGGTTAAGTACTGAAACATTACAATGATATAATATGCAATCATTTTATTGCACACAAAATAAAATGTTACTTAAACAACCCAATCACTTCTAGAATTAATCTGCTGTGATAAGATGGGTTAAGTGTTCTCCTTGTTTCTTTTCAGTTTCATTGACTCTGCTTTCAGTAGTGTTTCAACTTAACCTGTATTATTCAATGAACATTGAAAATAGAAAAACAATTTAGTAACTACTCTAAGGAAGGAACTACCAATACTAAGAAAGGGGGGCATCTAAGTTCTGGACTCTGTCTATAGTTGAAGGTAAGACAAGATGAACATAATTTCAATATATATATATATATATATATATATATATATATATATATATATATGTATTGTTTTACAAGGGCCAAACAGATAACTCCTGTGGTGATAGAAATACTTATGCCAAGAGAGGTTTTAGAATGAGGGCAGCCACTAGAGATTTAAAGGTCACTCAAGATTATAGGTTTTGGCAAAGTAACCTTCAAGATAAATATCTGATATACTGTTTATAAGTTTAAGAGGTAATTTGACTTTTCTAAGGTAGCAAACTACCTGGCATCAGCTTAAATAAAAATAAAACCAGTATTTTCAACATTTCAAATACTCTAGTATATTTACCTATGCTCACAGAATTGCTTTTCTTACCCACCTCTTTTACTGTTGCTACACGTACATTATAATTTTAACAAATTTAGTGATTTACATACATAGATACTAGAAAAAGAATGAGTTCTAAATTAAATTTTACAGTAATAATTATTATAGGAAATATTGAGTACTTTTGTACTTTTCTAAGTGCATATTATATAGATGATCTCATTTCTTATTCAGAAATTATAATAGGTATTACTACCACTGTCCTTTAATAAATGAGAGAATAACATTTATATTTGACTCTGAAGCCCCTGCTCTTAACAGATATCATCTTAACAGGTAGAGAAAAACTATACCTTCTGAAGTCAACCTATAGACAACCAATATATAGCTTTTCTTCATCACAGGAAACTATTCATGAAGAAAATATTAATCACCTCTTGAGGTTTTACACTGACACTTGTAAACAGTTACTCACAATACTAAGACTTGATCTCTCTTCAAAAATGAATTTGTTCTAGCAAAAAATTGCCATTTTGTTAGAAATTACATTACTTCTAGATACTGGGTACTATCCAGCAAACTCTAACAAAAGGACTTTTCAAAGTTAACTCAATTACCAAATAATGTGATGATAACATTAACTATCCATTGTCTTTTTGAACCCTAAGACAACAGGAACCTCACATCTCCACTATAGAGCCTATATTTCCCCCAGTCCTGGAACCTTAGGATAGAGCCCACTTTCCTGCATGCCTCTCCCAATCCATATCAAATAATATTGCATCTGCCAATTGCAACTTAATCAACACAACGATTGCCACCTCAACATGCTTCATTTCAGACTGTGTCCAGAGACTTCACGTGTGGAATGACAACCCTTCAACTTCATTACTCGGGTGAGACCTTTCCTTTCATAGTATACTCTAATTTCATCTCAGGTGGTTCACTTTCTAACAAAGTCCCAAAACCGAGATACACACCAGTTGCTGTGAGAGAGAGCATATGTTCACACGTATCCGTAAACTAGTGCAAAGTATATACCTGAAAGCAGAAGTACACTAGAGTTTGCAGTGAGTACCCCCCTAACATTTCCTCTCCACAATTCCAAGCTTTGGGTCCATGATTGCTCAACAATTTGTTTGGCTTCGTATGTTAACTCTCTTTTCAGTCACCAGGTTCCAGATGTCACCAGGATGCCGGCCAGACCTCCCTAGACTGAAGACCCCACCAATATGTCCTGGAGCTCAACTTCCCCAGAGACCCACCCTACTAGGGAAAAAGAGAAGCAGACTGGGAGTATGGACCGACCAGTCAACGTTCATGTTCAGCGGGGAAGCAATTACAGAAGCCAGACCTTCTACCTTCTGCAACCCACAATGACCCTGGGTCCACACTCCCAGAGGGATAGAGAATGGGAAAGCTATCAGGGGAGGGGGTGGGATATGGAGATTGGGTGGTGGGAATTGTATGGAATAGTACCCATCCTACCCTATGGTTTTGTTAATTTATGCTTTCTTAAATAAAAAATAAAAATATATATATAAAAAAGAAATTACATTACTTCTAAGTGAGACTGAAATAAATTGACACTGTTGTCTCATGATTTATATTGGAATATGAACAAAGAAATTTTCTTAAAAACCTTAGAACTACCTTAAAGCCACCCTAAATTAAAATAACACTGATATAAGTGATCTTTTAAATATATTTATTTATTTATTTAATGAGAGAAATACAGAGGCACCTCATGTTTATGGTAATGCTGGGAATTGGGATACTTGGGACCTTTGGTGCCTCAGGCATGATAGTCTTTTTTGCATAGCCATTCTGCTGCCTCTCCAGCCCAGTTATTTTAATCAAATGAAATTTAGATTTTAATAATACTGACAGTTTCTAATCCATCTTTTTACCCTGGATAACTGCTTTTGCTTAAATTTATAGTAATATATTTTTGGGATTATGTCACAAAATAATTTTTCATATTTACAAGTATTAATTTTTCAATCATATCAAACTAGAACCATGCATTTAGAAATATGTTAAATATTTACAGATCAACTATTTTGTATGTATTAATTATACCAAGTGACAATGAGCAAGAGACTTGAGGGTTAGTGGGTAAATCATATAGAGTTTTAATTGTGTGGATGGAAAGTAGACTTTTTCCAATGTCTTAACTAAATCACCTAGTTGAGGGAAATGATTAACAATATTTTTGTTGTATATATTTTATTATCTCCCCCATGACGTGTCAGCACACAGCATTCTTCATTAACTTGCAATTTTTGTCTATCATAAGACAATGGGTTCTAAACTATTTCCTAAAAATTGTCATTCTATAATCTATTGAGAAAAAAAGAGACAGAAATAAAAGAAAGGAGAAAACACAGCCCCACTCCACCACCACTGAAGTTCCAATAGTGTTGTCACTTAAGGTTCAATGAGGTATTCAGGTTCAAACCCATATATATATATACATATTTAATTTTTACCATAGTCTGAAAACAACTCCACATTACAGTGAATAGAAAGAACCTAAAATAAACTTTACCAAGAGAAAGAAAAAAGGTGTTTGATGTCATCAGGAAAATCTACTAGGCCCAAGTAAGAAGATTTTTGAGTCATTCCAAGCATAGTTTTAAACCTTGTCTCTACTTCCACTACTTTCCAGTTGGGAAGCTCTGGTCAGAGAAAGAAGTAATTTAGGGAAGGATGCCCAGAGTAACTGTGACATTTGAAAGAAGCAGGCCATAGAGCATCTGTTCGAAATAAATGTGCATAACACCTGGCAGAAAAATTCATTGGAGATTGAAATCCCTTTAGAAAAAATTGAGCAAATGTCATCTATGTGCTATTTTCTTCAGTCTACCAACTGCATGGAAATTGGGATTCTGGTAGTGTCAAAATTAGCACAGTGTTCAACTGACATTAAAATTTTTGTCAATTAAACCCTTGTAAACTAATATTTTTATTTAATTAATTTATTCTATTAGTGATTTAATAATTATTGACAAGATTGTGAGATAACAGGGGTATAATTCCATACAGTTCCCACCATCAGAGTTTCAGATTCCACTCCCTCCTTTGGAAGCTTCCCTATTCTTTATCCTTCTGGGAATATGGACCAAAGATCATTATGGGGCACAGAAGGTGGAAGGTCTGGATTCTGAAATTGCTTTCTGCTGGACATGGACATTGGCAAGCAGATCCTTACCCCGAAGCCTGGGAAACTAATATTTTCACTTGGCTTTGACTATAGCAGGAGTTTCTTCACTGGAAGATGAAAAATTTTAATAAGCATTTTGCTTGAAATGTTTGCTATTCTATGGTCCTTCCCTTTTCCTCCCCCTTCCCTTCTCCTCCCCTTCCCTTCTCCTCCCCTCCCCTCCCCTCCCCTCCCCTTCCCTTCCCTTCCCTTCCCTCCCTTCTTCTTTCTCTTCCCTTATCTTCTCTTCTATTTATTATCCTTATTTATTTATTGGATAGAGATACCCAGAAGCTAGAGGGAAAAGCATGATAGAAAAGGAGAAGGATAGAGAGTCACCTACAACACTACTTCACCACTCAGAGAGCTTTACCCCAGTAGGTAGAAGCTGGGGCTCAAACCTGGATCCATGTGCAATGAAACATATACATTTAACCAAGTGTGTCATCACCCTCTTTCTCAGTGTTTCTCTGAGTAAAAAGATGTGTTCTCTGAGTGGCCAGGCTTATCATTACAAACAAGCAACAAAGCAACAGCACTAGTATTGAAAATACAGTGTGTGTGTGTGTGTGTGTGTGTTCTCTCACAAATGTTTTTCTAAACTGCTACACAATTCTGCAACTTCATGCTGACAGTTCCTTGAACTTACAGACAGATGTTCTTAAACATTTCAATAGACAACTGTGTAGGATTCATAAAGGGCGCTTGCATGGTGAGTTCCTGGAATACTAAGGAATTGCAGATGTCTTTTTTTTTAGGATAGCAATAAAAACAATGTTTAATATGCCAGGAAGAAATAAAACTGCTGTGCCTGGTATTATTATTCTGTCACTAAGATACAGCCCAATAACAAATATGTTAAAAATACCAAAAAAAATAAAACTTAATATCTGTGAAGTGGATGTTTAAATACTTTCAACATATTTGAGTTTACCATGCTTCTCTTGTATAAGACCTACTCTTCAATAAATGTTTAATTTTTTTTATTTAAGAAAGGATTAATGAACAAAAACATAAGGTAGGAGGGGTACAACTCCACAAAATTCCCACCACCCAATCTCCATAACCCACCCCCTCCCATGATAGCTTTCCCATTCTCTAGCCCTCTGGGAGCATGGACCCAGGGTCATTGAGGGTTGCAGAAGATAGAAGGTCTGGCTTCTGTAATTGCTTCCCTGTTGAACATGGGTGTTGACTGGTCAGTCCATGCTCCCAGTCTGCCTCTCTCTTTCCCTAGTAGGGTGGGTCTCTGGGGAAGCTGAGCTCCAGGACACATTGGTGGGGTCTTCAATCCAGGGAAGCCTGGCTAGCATCCTTATGGCATCTGGAACCTGGTGACTGAAAAGAGAGTTAACATACAAATCTACCTATTTTTTTTATTTATGTGTTTCTTTTTTTTTTTTTTTTGCTCCGTTGTTCCTCAGTTGTGTCTTGAGTACAAGTAACACTGTACTAAATACCTTTATGACAATTACACTCACCAACCTCAGGAATTACAGTAGCAACTGAAGTAAGTATTGAAGTAGTTTAATCATTACCAGTTAGCCAAACAATTTCTCCAGTTTGTGAAAAAATAGTAACCAAATCCCAGTGAAGAAAGAGAAAAGAAAGAGAGGATAGCAAGAATAGACAATTATGCAAATCTACTATCCACTGTATATTCTAGGGGTAACAAGAGGGGAAAGAGAACTAGAGCAGAGATACACACATAGAGAGTACACTCTGAGTCATATTTCTTCCCCAAAATAATTCACAAATTCAGAAAGGCAAAGAAGAAGGAAGAAGTGTATGAGAAGATTAAAAAAAGAGAGAGAGAGAGAGAAAAGAGAGAGAAAAGAGAGAAGATAAGAAAAAGAGTTGTAATTAAAGAGCAGTGCAAGGAACTTCCCAAATGTGTATCAGTGAATTCAAAAAAGCACCCTGTTTGGTGGTGTGGGGTATCCTGCTAGGAGCTGGTCCCCAGGGATTGCTTATGGGGTGGGGGCGGGAAGGAGGTATGCTTGAAAATTAAAAGGAAGAAAAAAGAATTTTTTCCCCTTTTTTCCCTACTCTAATTCTTAACCCAAATTAAGTTATAGTCACCTCCTTGGTGTCTAAGGACCCCTTATTGGCTGGCCTGCTAAAGGCAGAAAATCCTACTGTTTCCAGGAAGTGTGTTCGGAGCTCAGCAGCTAGCAGCTTCTCAGTCCGCCATCTTCCGGAAAACCACCCCCTCCAGACTTTTTTAAAGGATTTTTCGAAAATGAAAACTAGCTCCAAGTCCTTTGATACAATGAGAGCTATACTCAAGAAGTCTTTGGATCTGCCCTCAGGGTCGTGGTGGTCCCTGGAGACTCCCAAAAGAAAGCCCCCGAGCTGTAGTGCTCCCTCTGGGCCCTCTGCTGGCCGCCCAGCAGAGCTCTGCAACCAGCAGAGGAGCCGCCTTCCTGGGCTGAGGACAATGCCCGGAGCACCCGCCTAGCCTGCTGCCGTCTGGAGCAGCCGCCCACTAGTTCATGCCACCTTTACTCTAATTCTTAACCCAAATTAAGTTATAGTCACCTCCTTGGTGTCACTGCTAGGACCCCTTATTGACTGGCCTGCTAAAGGCAGAAAATCCTACCATTTCCAGAAGATGTGATCAGAGCTCACGCCGCTAGCAGCTTCTCAGTCCGCCATCTTCCGGGAACCTCCATAAATGTTTTCTATCATAATATAGCATTCTTCCTTCTTTGGACTTCCAGAGGTTAAGTGAGAAGTTAAAGTATCATTATCCCTTTTGTTTCATTTTCATGTCCAATATGTTATATTCTGCCTCTAGTGATAATTGAAATGTTCTTCTATTTCTAATCATACCATTTGACTTAACAACACTATCGTCTCCCTCAGACCACAGTCGCATTTTTAAAGGTTATTTTTGCCTCCAATGTTGCTCTTCCTGATTTAAGTTCATATTCACCAGTTCCTCATTAATATTTGACCAAATAATGCTAAATGGTTAGCTTCAGAATATAGCTTTATGATTATAAGCATGTTATAGTTCAAAGGAGAAATACATTTTGAAAATGATCAACAAATGTACAACAATGCTTGGGAGTGGTTAGAAGAAATGGAAAGCCCTTGAATATATAACTATTTGGGGCTAAAGCAAAAACGGCATAATGCCAAGATATACAAAATATGTGAATTAAAAGTAAGCCACATGCTCAGGAAAAATTTATGTTCTTCTGTTATTGAAATCTGAGAGCAATTTTTCATAGAGTCAGAGAGGAGACACATAATATTGTGCAGATACTCTCAAATTCCTGTTGTAGAGAAAAACGTTAACTCCAATGAAATCTTCTAATAATCTAAATTGATAACAAAATAATGTTCTTTACAAAATAACTGATCAACAAAATGATACTATACAATCTCAAAACTAGAAAATCTGAAATTATTCAATATTAAATTTTAGTGGTCAGGGAGGTGACCCAGAGGGTATAGAGAAGTATTTGAGTATACAAAGTAGCCTGTTCACTCTCAGCCACTGCATATGTTAAAATGGTGCTTTGCAGTCTGGAGAACTCTCAGAAGACTAGAAATGGACCGGCACTATGACCCTGCAATTCCTCTCCCAGGCATATATCCTAAGGAACCAAACACACCCATCCAAAAAGACTTGTGTATACCTATGTTCATAGAAGCACAATTTGTAATAGTCAAAACCTGGAAGCAACTTAGGTGTCTGACAATAGATGTGTGGCTGAGCAAGTTTTGGTGTATATACACAATGGAATACTACTCAGCTATTAAAACGGTGATTTCACCTTTTTCACCCTATCTTGGATGGAGCCTGAAGAAATCATGTTAAATGAAATGTCAGAAATAGAAGGGTGAATATGGGATGATCTCACTCCTAGACAAAAGCTGAAAAACAAGAACAGAAGGGAAAACACTAAGCAGAACTTAGACTGGAATTGGTGTATTTCACCAAAGTAAAAGACTGGGGCGGATGGGGAGAGGGACTAGTTCCAGGAACATAGGCAGAAGACCTAGTGGAGATTGAACTGTTATATGGAAAATGATCAATGTTATACATGTATAAACTATTGTATTTTACTGTCAACTGTAAACCATTAATCCCATAATAAAGAAATTTTTTTTGAATGCTGCTCTGGTTTTGCCTAAAATCCATTTTGTAAAAAATTAAAATATTAAGTGAGTCAGAAGATAATTTATCTTGTAGAGCACATCATTTACTGTTGGGGGAGGGGGTACTCAAGAAATGTGATATCTTTCTTTTTTTTTTTATTTAAGAAAGGAAACATCAACAAAACCATAGGATAGGAGGGGTACAACTCCACACAATTACCACCACCCAGTCTCCATATCCCATCCCCTCCCCTGATACCTTTCCCATTCTCTAACCCTCTGGGAGTATGGACCCAGGGTCATTGTGGGTTGCAGAAGGTGGAAGGTCTGGCTTCTGTAATTGCTTCCCCACTGAACATGGGCATTGACTGGTTGATACATAGTCCAAGTCTGTCTCTCTCTTTCCCTAGTAGGGTGGGGCTCTTTCTGTCTCTATCTGATGTACAAAGAATTTTAAAAATAAGCCTAGAAGTCCTTTTGTTAGGGTTTGCTGTACAGTACCCATTATCTTGTATATAGCTGTGCTAGTGGTTGCTTCTGATCTACTTGGTCTAGGCTTTTGAGAGAGTCTGTATATCAATTACACAGCCTATATATTAAAAAGATTCAGTTTGTGTTTTGGAAAACTTTGAGACATACAATTGATTTTCCCCCTCTCATATTAATTAACTAGTGATTTATATGACTACATTTTACTAGGAGTGTACATAAACACAATTCCCACCACCAAAAGACTGTGACCCATCCCTCCCATCCACTCCCACCCCCCACTGGCTCAGGAAGCTGCATGTCTACCCCTCACCACAGGGTATTTACTTTGGTGCCCTACTTACAATTTGGTCAGGTCCTGCTTTTAGTTTCCCTTTCAGATCTTCTTACTCAACTTCTGTTGATGAGTGGGATCAACCCATACTCATCTTTATCTTTCTGGCTTAGTTCACTTAACATATCCTAACAAAAGGACTTTTCAAAGTTAACCCAATTACCAATTAATGTGATAATAACATTAACTATCCATTGTCTTTTGAACCCTAAGACAGCAGGAACCTCACATCTCCACTATAGAGCCTCTACTTCCCCCAGTCCTGGAACCCTTGGATAGGGCCCACTTTCCCGTATGCCTCTCCCAATCCATATCAAATAGTATTGCATCTGCCGATCACAAGCTAACCAACGCAACGATTGCCACCTCAACATGCTTCACTCCAGACTGTGTCCAGAGACTTCACGTGTGGAATGACAACCCTTCAGCTTCATTACTCGGGTGAGACCTTTCCTTTCATAGTATACTCTAATTCCATCTCAGGTGGTTCACTTTCTAACAAAGTCCCAAAACCTAGATATACACCAGTTTCTGTGAGAGAGAGCATATGTTCACACGTATCCGTAAACTAGTGCAAAATATATACCTGAAAGCAGAAGTACACTAGAGTTTGCAGTGAGTACCCCCCTAACACTTCCTCTTCACTATTCCAAGCTTTGGGTCCATGATTGCTCAACAATTTGTTTTGGCTTTTTATGTTAACTCTCTTTTCAGTCACCAGGTTCCAGATGTCATCAGGATGCCGGCCAGGCTTCCCTGGACTGAAGACCCCACCAATGTGTCCTGGAGCTCAGCTTCCCCAGAGACCCACCCTACTGGGGAAAGAGAAAAGCAGACTGGGAGTATGGACCGACCAGTCAACGTTCATGTTCAGCAGGAAAGCAATTACAGAAGCCAGACCTTCTACCTTCTGCAACCCACAATGACCCTGGGTCCATGCTCCCAGAGGGATAGAGAATGGGAAAGCTATCAGGGGAGGGGGTGGGATATGGAGATTGGGTGGTGGGAATTGTGTTTTGTTAAACACAATTATGGTTTTGTTAATTTATCCTTTCTTAAATAAAAAAGAAAAAAAAAGCCTAGAAGTAGAGAAACCACCTTCTGTACCTCATGATGATCCTGGGTCCATACTCCCAGAGGGATAAAGAATAGGGAAGCTATCAAGGGAGGGGACTAGATATGGAGTTCTGGGGGTGGGGATCATGTTTAATTGTACCCCTGTTATCCTATAGTCTTGCCAATATTTCCATTTTATAATTAAAAATTTAAAAAACGAAAAGGAAAGCTTCCACTGGAGGGGATGGGATATGGAACTCTAGTAGTGGGAAATGTGTGGAATTTTACCCCTTTTATTCTATGGTTTTGTCAATATTTTCTGTTTTATTTTATACATAAACTAAACTAAACTAAATTTAAAAAGGCAATCTGAAATACTTGGAGGCCTTCAACTTGGTTCCCAAGCAGTGTAGGCAAGTCTAGTGATTGCAGGAGTGTGGACAGTCTCTATATTAGTAGGACAGGGATACACAGTAATCTGCGCACTCAACTGGGTATACCACTATCTATCTCCCTACAAATACAAACTTTTAATAAAAGACACAAAACATATTTAAATAAGTATATAATTTTTAGGTTTGATTTCTGAAACTTTATTTTTTATTTTTTTACTTAATTTTATTTATTATTGGGTAGAGACAGAGTGAAATTAAAAGGGGAGAAGGAGATAGAGAGGAGAGACAAAGAGACACCTGCAGCTCTATTTAACCACTTGTGAAGCTTCAGCGCCTGTAGGTGGGAACCACCGGCTTGAACCCTGTTACTTTATGGCCAGGTGGGTCATAAAGTTTTTCTTTTTCTCTCCCCTCCTCTCCTCTCCTCTCCTCTCCTCTTCTCTCCTCTTCTCTCCTCTCCTCTCCTCTTCTCTCCTCTCCTCTCCTCTCCTCTCCTCTCCTCTCCTCTCCTCTCTTCTCTTCTCTTTTCTCCCTCTCTTCTCTTCTCTTCTCTTCTCTTCTCTTCTCTTCTCTTCTCTTCTCTTCTCTTCTCTTCTTTTCTCCCTTTCTCTCTCTCACTCTCTCTCTTCCTTCTTCCTTCCCTTCCTTCCTTCCTTCCTTCCTCCTTCCCTTCCTTCCTTCCTTCCTTCCTTCCTTCCTTCCTTCCTTCCTTCCTTCCTTTTCTTTTCTTTTTTTTCCCCTCCAGGGTTATCACTGAGGCTTGGTGCCTACATTATGAATCCACTGCTTCTGCGACCATTTTTTTTCTCCTTTTTTTTGGATAGGACAGAAAGAATTTGAGAGGGGAGAGGAAAATAGGGAGAGCGAAAGATAGATATCTGCAAATCTGCTTTATCACTTGTGAAGCTACCCCCCTGCAGGTGGGGAGCCGGTGTCTCCAACCGGATTCCTTGCGCAGGTCCTTTCGCTTCTTACTAAGCACCCTTAACCAGGTGTGCCACTCTCAGGCCCCCTTAAAATTTACCTTCCACCTTCTGCACCCCATAATGACCCTGGGTTCATACTCCCAGAGGGTTAAAAAATAGGAAAGCTATCAGAGGAGGAGATGGGATATGGAGTTCTGGTGGTGGGAATTGTGTGGAATTGTACCCTTCTTATCCTATGGTCTGTCAGTGTTTCCATTTTATAAATAAATAATTTTTTTCAGTTTTATATATTGAAACAACTATGGCTTTTGGGTTCCTAACTGCTAAAGATGATGTGAAGAACAATAGAAGAGTTTAACATTTTTACTTTTTTTTTTTTTCCAATTGGGAGGTTAATAGTTAACAGTATAGTTTTTTTGTTTCTTTTGTTTTTTGCCTTCAGAGTTATCACTGGGGCTTGGTGCCTGCACCACAAATCCACTGCTCCTGGAGGCCATTTTTATCCCATTTTTTGTTGCCCTTATTGTTGTCCTTGTTGTTGTCATTATTGTTATTGTTTCCATTGTTGTTGTGGTGGTGGTTGTTGTTGAATAGGACAGAGAGAAATTAAGAGAGGAGGAGAGGTGGGGGGGGGGAGATAGACACCTGCAGAAACAGTATAGTCTTTAACACATATGTGCAACCACTCATCTTCCTTGATAGGTGTATAGTAGGCACACCAGGACCTCAATATCCCTTCCACCCATCTCTTCTCCACTTCCCCAGTGTCCTCTGCTTTAGATAAGATTGCTGATGCAAGTAAGGTAATACCTCCTGCAACACTTGGCAAGTGAGCTCTAAATCCCTCCAGCTAGCTCAATAATTTATAAAAAGGTCATTTTAGAATCTTGGCCCCGTGATATATACATAAACAAACACATGACAGCACAGCTAGGGAACTAAAAAGTACTTTTTGTAAGCAATGTCAAGCTGTGAATTTAGATATGTGTAATCAATGTCACAAGTTCTAATTGCTTTTCTATTTAAGAAGTGGATGGTTGTTAATCTATTACTAGACTTTTTTTGTTTTATTCTATTACTAGACTTTTAAAATAGGGAAATCCTATATACTAATTCCCATATACTATATCATCCAGTTCTTTGCTCAAATCACTATAACTGATTTTAACTTTTCTGCTTCTATGCATTAGTCTGCATATAGTTGTATATCTAAGAACTTTTTGGTGTGGGAGTCATAAGAACCAACAATATGTACTGTGTTTGAATGCCCACCAATATTAAGTGTAGTTAGTCTTAAAGGCAAATAGCCCTTGTTTCTGCTTGCTTTATAGACGTTACCAGATGATCAGAAAAATACTAAGAATTTCTAAAATGTTCTAAGACCCAGTTTTGTGTACCATTACCTCTCCTGTGCTAAGGTTCAATTGCACATCAAAAATGTATTGAGAAAAATCTGTAAGAAAACAATATATAAGAGAAGTAATACATGTTTCCCAACCCATTATTGATTTTGTTTGTGATCTCCTGCTATAGCCTTATGTATGCATCTTTTTTCTGCTGGGTTTTCTCATTTATTCTTTAAGTCAGCCTCCATAGGGATGAACTAAAGGAGGGAGGGTGGGTAACAGACAGGAGAGTTTTATAGGGGCAAAAAATGAATATAGTAAAAGTAGGTCAACTAACAGCAGTATATCCAAAGATTATTGTGAACACCGAAATATGATAGCATTGAATCATGGTATCATTTTCAGTCTCAATAAAGTAAGCTGTCAAATTAAAGAGAACACAGTCAGTCAAAATATTGTTAACATAGCAGTTTTGTGAATTCAGGCAAAATGGGACAACTAGCACTAATGTTAGCTTAAGATGACTGTGTCCTAAGATTTTTCTAAGTTCTACTTTGTCTACATTTTCTTTATATGTATGCAATTCTGATAATGATCAAGGCAACATTACATGAATTTTTGGTAAGTTTTCATCGTGGTTTTGTGCTTTCAAGTTGTTGCTACTAGAAGAAGTACTAATTTTTTTTATAATGCCATTTATTTTAACTTAAAATGCAAAACTGAGGCTATCAAATGGGATTAAAAGGAATTGGGCATCCCTAGACTTTGGTGGCATATGGATGGTTTGATAATGAGTGAGGTGAGATAACACATTATGAATACATATGAAATTACATTTTAAAAAATATATAGTCTTGTTAACCAAGATTACCTAAAGAACAAAGCAAATAATTGTAAAAATATAACAAAATGTTAATCGCCTAGAGTTAAAAAACTTAATAAAGAAATAACATTACTGTTGACAAACTAGAAAAATCTCCCACCCCTGTGTGTTTGTATTTGTATTTTCAAGAAGAGTTGTATACTTTGAAGAAGTAAATAAAGAATATGCCAAATGTGAAGTAAAAAAACAAAAGGAAATACATATGATCCACTTAAGACCACTCCTAGGTAAAGAGTAATAGGAAAAATGCCAATTTAAAATATGTGTACCTTTATTTTCACAGTAGCACTATTCACAGCCAAATCATGGAAACAGCCGAAGTGATCATCCACATACAATTGGATAAATACATGTGATACGTACTCAATAGAGTGTTATTCAGCTGTAAGAAAAAAAGAAAGAAAAATATATTGCCTTTTGGAAGAACACAATGAATATTAAGTGAAAAATCATTAACTGACAGTTTCTTTCTTATATAGAATATAAATAGTCTAAACTAATGAATGAATAAAAATACTATCAAAGATAACTCTTAAATGATGTGAAAACTAGGATGGAAACTAGGAGGAAAAGAGTAGAGGGGTATCAATCTGCAAAGGAAACTCAGAGTTTTGATGGTGGGTCACTGAGACTTAACCATTTATATCATAAGCATAATAACATAAGGTAAATTGATACCATTTTGATTTTTAAAAGCCATTCTCCCCTACCTGTGAGTATAACCCATATGAAAAAGGTAATAAACAAGTGCTTACAAGGATGTATAAAATAAGGAACTTATGTGTGATGTTAGTAGAAATGTAAATAGGTCCAGAACCTATGGAAAACAGTATGGAGATTTTTCAAACTATTATAACTGCATTGGCCATATGATTAAGGAATTCTACTCCTAGGTATTTATTGGAATAACACTATTCTAGTTTCTCATCTCAAAGAAAGAGATTTGTGCTATTGACTCAGCTAGAATGTGAAGCTTGGTTTAAGGAATCCAACACAAAAATGGTATTCCTTAGAGATTTTTCCCTTAGTCATACTTTACAAAACTTACTTTAATATCTTCCTTGTCAATATTATCAGCTATACCAATATAAAAATACTTTAAAAATATTATTTTACCAAATGTATCCAATAAATGACTTGAGTGAAAATCACTATTCAGGACCTCAAGTTCCTAGTGAATGTAATTAGGATGATTTACCCTTTCCAAGCAGGTATTGAGTCATTTTATTGATAATGTTTCCACTTATTTTGAACTAAGAACTATGAATTACATATTTGTTTCCAATTAACTGTAAAATATTCTACTATAATCATAAACAGCTAGAGTGTATCTATAGATATTTTGTATTTACATATTACATATAAATATGTGCACACACTTAATATTATTTTTAAAAAATATTTATAAAATGGAAATATTGACAAGACCATAGGATAAGAGGGTTACAGTTCCACACAATTACCAACACCAGAACTCCGAATCCAATGTCCCAATGTCCTCCCTATTCTTTATCCCTCTGGGAGTATAGACCCAGGATCATTATGGGGTGCAGAAGGAGGTCTGGCTTCTGTAATTGCTTTCCCAATGAACATGGGCAATGGCAGGTCAATTCATGCTCTCTTATATATTAGATACATATTTTTATGCTTTTAATTTAAAAGTGTCTATTATTTTAAATTGAATGGGTTTACTTCTTAAAATATGTAAGTATTATGATTATATCATGTTCAAAGGCATTTAAGATCATGATAAAATTCTTCAAAAGTTAATACATTTGGTTATGGATGTGCTGTGGGACTATGAATTGTAATTTGATAATTGTAACTATTAATAACAAATTAAAAATTTATATAAAACAGACAAAAAAGTAAATATATTTAAATAAGAAAATGTTACAGCATAATAGAAAATATAGCAGGTGAGTATGTACTGGGAAAACAAAATATGACAAAATCATTATAGAATTACATGTACAACCAACATTTGAAAAATACTATTCCAGTATCAATGATTCCCTATTTAGTATATACATTACTGTATTTCTCATCACTGTGCTTTGTACATTGTACTATGTGCACTTGATTCAGTGTGCCACTGCCCAGCCACAACACTTAGTACATTGTATTCCCTGCTATTGCAATAGCCACTCTCCCTTATGATAAACATCCTCTCTAAACTATTACCACACAAGAGAAAATCCTTCTTCTATGAAATCTATCATTATGTCACCAAATAATTAACTGTCTCTTAAAGACCATATTCAAGATGTACATATCTATTAAGATGTCTTGATTCTTGCTTTTTTAATATTTATTTATATTTATACTTATATTTCATTTATATTTATGTGGTGCCCAGATATTACTAGTTGATTATAAAAATGTGAAATCAACTAGTAGAGATATTCAGTTTCATTATTTGCACTTCTACCTGTCACTTAACATGTGCTTTAAAATCCACACTGAATGTCAATATCTTCAAATTCCAACACTCTTTTACCAAGCAAATTAAATATAAAATCTGGGAGGCTAGGATACCGAGCAGCAGCAGCTGGGATTCTCTCCTCTCCTCTCCTGGGTTAACTAGGAATACCAAATGAGACCACGTGGGACCACAACAAGATAGGACTAGAATGCCTTCAGGAACCCACCAAATTACCAGTGAGTGCAAACACATGTTGCTCATGGACAGAGAGGAGCCTAGGGAGAGATTAAGTGACTGGTAAGAGTCAGGCAGTTTGCAAGTTGAGACACCACCTCCAGTCTGTTTCTTCAACAAATGACAGCTGAAGGGAGGAGAGGACTCTCCTAAGACTCATCAAATGCAAATGTGTGTCTCCATTCCTAGTGCCCTCAGAATCTGGAGCAGCAGGGGCAAGGCTCTGTGCTGACAACAGGGGATTGAGAACTAATGAGAAAACTCAGAAGCTCTATACCTTGGTGGCCTAGCAGTGGGGCTGTGAGAGTCTCTTTGCATAACCACTGGATTATCTCTGCCTCACCCTGCTTTATCTCTTGGTCAGTAATCAGGGATTAAGCTAAGAAGCTTACTTATAGCTTAAAGTCCTCAGGCTCTCATAGTCTACAGGCAAGAAAAAAAACCTTTAATTACCTTACTTAGACACAACTCAATCCAGGCAAGAGTGATCAGTAATTTGAAAAGAACTGAGAGAGGGACCTCATAGCATACTATATAAAATAGCTAAACCAACAAGAAGAAATATTGGAGAAATGAAGCAGGGCAAGATTCCAGCAAAAGCCCCCCAAAGGTTGAAGCACAAAATAATGAGGTCAACACCCAAACACTAGCTAAGGAAATAATAACAGGAGTAAGTAAAGAGTTTGAAAGAATTGTCATCAGAAATGCAGAAACAACGAATGAGACCCTGAAAGAAAACACTAATTATCTCAAGCTTATTAGACATCTGAAAGCAGAAATAGCTGAGCTAAGAACACAACTAGCTGAACAAGCTAAAACAGTTTCAGAACAGGGTAATAATCTAGATGAACTCCAGAAAACAGTAGCGGGGAGATAGAATAGAATAAATGAGGCTAATGACAGAATAAGAAAGATTGAGGACAAATTAGAGACAACTTAAAAAGAAGTAAGAGATTTCAAAAAGAGATTAAGAGTTACTGAAAACAACAACACAGACCTATGGGAAGACTTTAAAAGAAATAATATAGGCATTATTGGCTTACCAAAGCAAGAAAGAGAGGGATGGGAAGAAAGCATTCTTCAGGACATAATAGCTGAGAACTTCTCTAGTCTACACAACATAAAAAACATAAAGGTTCAAGAAGCCCAAAGGGTTCCAAATAGAAATAACCCAGACTTAAAGACACCAAGACACATCATATTTAGAATGGAAAGGAATAACGATAAAAATAGGATCCTGAAAGCTGCAAGAGAAAAACAAAGACTCACCTACAAAGGAGAATCCATAAGATTAGCAGCAGACTTCTCTACACAAACACTATGGGCCAGAAGAGATTGGCAAGCTATCTATCAAGTACTCAATGAGAAAGGCTTTCAACCAAGACTACTGTATCCTGCTAAACTATCATTCAGACTAGATGGAGGCATAAAAATCTTCTCAGACAAGCAACAGTTGAAGGAATCAACTATCACGAAGTCTGCCCTGAAAGAAGTTCTGAAAGGTCTCGTATAAACATTCAGACGACCATAAATATGCCAAATATCAGAACACTCTAAAAATCTACAAGAATGGCGTTAAAATTTCTTCACTCTGATATTAATGAATGCCAATGGCCTGAATTCCCCTATTAAAAGGCAGAGGTTAGGAAGATGGATCAGAAAACACAACCCAACAATATGTTGTCTATAGGAAACCCACCTAACTCAACAAGACAAGGACAGACTCAAAGTCAAAGGATGGAAAACTATCATACAAGCCAATGGCCCACAAAAATAGGACAGGAATAGCTATTCTAATATCTGATATGATAGACTTTAAAATAAATAAAATTTAAAAAGATAGGGAAGGACACTACTTAATGCTCAGAGGATCAGTCAATCAAGAAGACTTAACAATTATTAACATCTATGCACCCAATGAGAAGCCATCTAAATACATCAAACATCTACTGAAAAATTTACAGCAATATATTAACAACACAGTCATATTAGGGGACTTCAACAACACACTCTCTCAACTTGACAGATCATCCAGGCAGAAAATCAATAAAAACATGAGGGAGCTAAATGAAGAGATAGATAAACTACAACTATTGGGTATTTTCAAAGTCATTCATCCCAAGAAACTACAATACACATTTTACTCAAGTCCACATGAGTCATTTTCTAGGACAGACCATATGTTAGGGCACAAAGACAGCATCAGCAAATTCAAGGGCATTGAAATCATCCCAAGCACCTTCTCAGAATACAGTGGAATTAAACTAACACTTCACAATCAACAACAGATTATTAATAGTCCCAAAATGTGGAAGCTCAATAGTACACTACTTAACAACTCCTGGGTCAAAGAGAAAATAAAGGAAGATATCAAAATATTTTGAGAGTTCAATGAAAATGAAGACACAAGCTATCAAAATATTTGGGATACAGCAAAGGCAGTACTGAGAGGGAAGTTCATAGCCATACAAGCACACATTAGGAAACAGGAAAAAACACAAATAAAGAGCCTGACTGAACATCTTAAAGACCTAGAAAAAGAAGAACAAAGGAACCCTAAAGCAACCAGAAGGACAGAAATCACTAAAGTCAGGGCAGAAATACATAACATTGAAAATAATAAAATCATACAAAAGATGAACAAAATTAAATGCTGGTTCTTCGAAAGAGTGAACAAAATCCTTTATCCAGACTCACAAAACAAAATAGAGAGAACACCCAAATAAATCAGAACATAAATGAAAGAGGCGATCTCACAACAGACACCGCAGAAATTCAGCAAATCATGCTAGACTTCTATAAACAACTATATGCCACCAAGCTAAAGAACCTGGAAGAAATGGACGAGTTCCTAGATACCTACGAACTTCCAAAATTAAGTAAAGAGGAACTAGACAGCATGAACAGGCCCATGACAGCTAATGAAATTGAAAAAGTTATCAAAAACAATCCTAAAAATAAAAGTCCTGGACCAGATGGTTTTACAAATGAATTCTACAAAACCTTCAAAGAAGAACTAATACCTCAACTTTTAAAAGTCCTCCAGAAGACTGAAGACCTGGAATATTCCCTTCCAGCTTCTATGAAGCCAACATCACTCTGATACCAAAAGCAGACAGGGACACAAACAAAAAACAAAACTACAGACCAATATCTTTGATGAACATAGATGCTAAAATACTGAATAAAATTCTATCCAACTGGATATATCAGTATATTAAAAAGATTATTCATCATGATCAAGTGGAGTTTATCCCAGGGATGCAAGGTTGGTTTAATATACTTAAATCAATCAACATGATCCACTAAATCAAAAAAGCAAGACCAAAAACCATATGGCCATATCAATAGATTCAGAGAAAGCCTTTGACAAAATACAACATCCCTTTATGATCAAAACACTACAGAAAATGGGAAGAGATGGAAAATTCCTGAAGATTGTAGAGTCTATATATAGCAAACCTACAGCCAACATCATACTCAATGGTGAAAAACTGGAAACATTTCCCCTCATATCAGGTACTAGAAAGGGATGCCCACTATCACCATTACTATTCAAGGTAGTGTTGGAAGCTCTTGCCATAGCAATCAGGCAGGAGCAAGGAAATAAAGGCATATATCTTTGAAGAGAAGAAGTCAAACTCTCCCTATTTGCAGATGACATGATAGTATACATAGAAAAAACTTGAGGAATCCAGCAGAAACCTTTTGGAAATCAGCAGGCAATACAGTAAGGTGTCAGGCTATAAAATTAACATTCAAATGTCAGCGGCATTCCTCTATGCAAACACTAAGCTAGAAGGAGTTGAAATCCAGAAATCAATTCCTTTTACTATAGCAACAAAAACAATAAAATATTTAGGAATAAGCCTAACCAAAGAAGTGAGAGACTTGTACACTGAAAATTATGAGTCACTACTCACGGAAATAGAAAAAGACACAAAGAAGTGGAAAGACATTCCATGTTCATGGGTTGGAAGAATTAACATCATCAAAATGTATATACTAACCAGTACCATATACAAATTTAATGTTATCCCCATCAAGATCCCAACTATAC
Organism: Erinaceus europaeus; assembly: GCF_950295315.1. NCBI lineage: Eukaryota > Metazoa > Chordata > Mammalia > Eulipotyphla > Erinaceidae > Erinaceus > Erinaceus europaeus. Next base: position 166,719,553 of record NC_080162.1, on the reverse strand, counting down.
TTTTTATGAGAATAGAACAAATGCTACAAATGTTTATCTGGATCCAGAAAAGACCTAGAATTGCCAAAACCATCTTGAGAAGAAAGAACAGAACTGGAAGCATCAAACTCCCAGATCTCAAATTGTATTATAGGGCCATTGTCATCAAAACTGCTTGGCACTGGAACATGAATAGACACACTGACCAGTGGAATAGAATTGAGAGCCCAGAAGTAAGCCTCCACAACTGTGGGTGTCTAATCTTGGACAAAGGTGCCCAGATGGGAGCCAGGCAGTAGTGCAGCAGGTTAAGTGCACATGGTGTGAAGCACAAGGACCAGCATAAGGATCCCAGTTCAAGCCACCGGCTCCCCACCTGCAGGAGAGTCACTTCCAAAGTGGTGAAGTAGGTCTGCAGGTGTCTATCTTTCTCTACCCCTCTCTGTCTTCCCCTCCTCTCTCCACTTCTCTCTGTCCTATCCAACAATGATAACATCAGTAAAAACAACAATTACAACAATAAAAAACCAAGGGTAACAAAAGGGAATAAAAAAATCTTTTAAAAAAAAGGTGCCCAGACTATTAAATGGGGAAAGCAGAGTCTCTTCAACAAATGGTGTTGGAATTAATGGATTGAAACATGCAGAAGAATGAAACTGAACCACTATATTTCACCACATACAGAAGTAAACTCCTAGTGGATCAAGGACTTGGATGTTAGGCCAGAAACTATCAGATACTTAGAGGAAAACATTGGCAGAACTCTTTTCTGCATAAATTTTAAATACATCTTTAATGAAATGAATCCAATAACAAAAAAGACTAAGGCATGCATAAACCTATGGGACTACATCAAAATCAATAGCTCTGCACAGCAAAAGAAATCACTACCCAAACCAAGAGAATCCTCACAGAATGGGAGGTCTTTACATGCCATACATCAGATAAGAGTTTAATAACCAAAATACATGAAGAGCTTGCCAGACTCAACCATAAGAAAACAAGTAACCCCATCCAAAAATGGGGAGAGGACATGGATGGTATATTCACCACAGAAGAGATCCAAAAGGCTGAGAAACACATGAAAAAATGCTCCAAGTCTTTGATTGTCAGAGAAATGCAAATAAAACAGCAATGAGATACCATTACACTCTTGTGAGAATGTCATACATCAGAAAAGGTAAGAGCAGCAAATGCTGGAGAGGTTGTGGGGTCAAAGGAACCCTCCTGCACTGCTGGTGGAAATGTCAATTGGTTCAACCTCTGTGGAGAACAGTCTGGAGAACTCTCAGAAGGCTAGAAATGGAACTACCCTATGATCCTGCAATTCCTCTCCTGGGGATACATCCTAAGGACTCCATACCACCCATCCAAAAAGATCTGTGTACACATATGCTCTTAGCAGCACAATTTGTAATAGCCAAAACCTGGAAGCAACCCAGGTGTCCAACAACAGATGAGTGGCTGAGCAAACTGTGGTATATATACACAATGGAATACTACTCAGCTATAAAAAATGGTGACTTCACTGTTTTCAGCCGATCTTGGATGGGCCTTGGAAAAATCATGTTAAGTGAAATAAGTCAGAAACAGAAGGATGAATATGAAATGATCTCACTCTCAGGCAGAAGTTGAAAACCAAGATCAGAAGAGAAAACACAAGTAGAACATGAACTGGAATTGGCATATTGCACCAAAGTAAAAGACTCTGGGGTGGGTGGGTGTGGGGTGGGGAGCATACAGGTCCAAAAAGGATGACAGAGGTCCTAGTGGGGGTTGTATTGTTATATGGAAAACTGGGAAATGATATGCATGTACAAACTATTGTATTTACTGTTGAATGTAAAACATTAACTCCCCAATAAAGAAATTAAAAAAAAAAAGAAATCATGACACTCAACAAAAATCATTAATAGCAATACCTGGTACTCTAGTTAGACTAAAATATAAATAAATAAATAAATATAATAAAATCTAACTACTGGGATTTTATTTATTATGATTATATAAACTATATTATTTAGCCCACAGATATGGGAAAAGAGAATTATTACATAGTGGTTATCTTAAAAAATAAAGGAATTTTCTTGGACTGGGGAAACAGCATATGGTTCTGCAGAACACTTTCTTGTCTGAGGTTCTGAGGTCCCAGGTTCCATTACCAGTACCACCATAAGCTAGAGCTGAGAAATGCTCTGGTCTTCTCTCTCTCTCTTTCTCGCTTTCCCATCTTTCTATATTTTTATTAAAGATAACGTTTTTGCAAAAATTTAAAAATTGTATTATTTTATAGAGACTTATGATACAGATTGTCATTCAATATAAGTATTTGGACATTTGACTCTATGTTTCTTGATTAAGAAAAGATTTTGGGCCCGGTGGTGGTGCACTTGATTGAGTGCACATGTTATAATACACAAGGATCTGAGTTTGAGCCCCCAGTCCCTACCTGCAGGAGGAAAGTTGTGCAAGTGGTGAAGCAATATTGCAGGTTTTTCTTTTTCTCTGTTCTTCTCTATCACCACCTTCCTTCTCGATTTCTGATTGTCTGTACACAATAAGTACATAAAGATAATAAAAAATAAAAAAGATTAAGAAAAATTTTATAAATTTTAAATATATTTATCACTCTGACAGAACTCATACAAAAATTCCTAATGAGAATTAATTATCAGACTAACTTCTCCAGATGTGAAATCTACTTATTCTGGAAGTTTTACATAAATATGATCTGATAGATATTTATTTTATATATTTCTTAATTTTTTATCGTTTTTACATTTTTTATTGGGGAATTAAGTTTTACATTTGACAGTAAATACAATAGTTTGTACATACATAACATTTCCCAGTTCTCCATATAACAATACAATCCCCACTGGGTCCTCTGTCATCCTTCTTGGATCTGTATTCTCCCACCCAACCAACCCAGAGTCTTTTACTTTGGTGTAATACGCCAATTCCAGTTCAGGTTCTACTTGTGTTTCCTCTTCTGATCTAGTTTTTAAACTTCTTCCTGAGAGTGAGATCATCCCATATTCATCCTTCTGTTTCTGACTTATTTCACTTAACATGATTTTTTTTCAAGCTCCACCCAAGATGGGCTGAAAATGGTGAAGTCACTGTTTTTAATAGCTGAGTAGTATTCCATTGTGTGTGTGTATATATATATATATATATATATATATATATATATATATATATATATATATATATATATCACAACTTGGTCACCCACTTGTTTATTATTATCTTTATTCATTTGTTGGACAGAGACAGCCAGAAATTTAGAGTAAGGGGTGATAAAGAGGAAGAGAGATAAAGAGAAATCTGTAGCCCTGCGTCACCACTGGGGAAGAGTTCCTCCTGCTGATGGGGAATGGGCCTTGAACCCATGTTCTTACTCATTGTGAGATGCGTGCTCAAGCAGGTGCACCACCACCTGGTCCCATGATTTTATATTTCTAGTGTAGATTTTAGAACATTCTGAAAAAGATCTCCTTTTCTTTACATTCTATAGAACCCCATGAATGAAATCTAAATGTTAATGATAGAAAAGGTACTATATCACTGTGTGTGGTCTGTCTCCTATCCACAAAATTATTAGTTTTCAATAACCAGCTACATTATGAAACTCAAGACAATGATTAAAAATAAAGACAAAGAATAAGAAGAATATCAGAGGTGATGGGGATCATGTCTTAATTGATTTTACATATAAGATAATGTATTTCATAAAATTATCTGCTTACTAATTCTACTGTCTTCTATATTTACTCATTCACCCACCAAGTAATGTCCATTGCTTTTCTAATCACCATGTATATCATTAAAAGTTTGAAGGTTAAGGAGGCTGATTTCTCATAATAAAGGAAATAATAATTTGAAGTAGAGATATATATGCACAGAGGCCCATTTTAACACAGAATTTTGCTATCAATGATTTGAGTCTGCCACCAACAGTAAAAGTAGGGCAAAGGAAGACCCACCACAGAAAATTACATGATCTAAAACAGAATGGTAAGAAATAACTTTCTTTCCCCCCATTTGCAAACACCACAAGATGGGCCAAACTATTTATTTTTACCACAGTATACACAAAACTTGGTTGTTGTTTTTTTTAATTTTTTATTTAAGAAAGGATTAATGAACAAAAACATAAGATAGGAGGGGTACAACTCCACATAATTCCCACCACCCAATCTCCATAACCCACCCCCTCCCATGATAGCTTTCCCATTCTCTAGCCCTCTGGGAGCATGGACCCAGGGTCATTGAGGGTTGCAGAAGGTAGAAGGTCTGGCTTCTGTAATTGCTTCCCTGCTGAACATGGGCGTTGACTGGTCGGTCCATACTCCCAGTCTGCCTCTGTCTTTCCCTAGTAAGGTGTGTCTCTGGGGAAGCTGAGCTCCAGGACACATTGGTGAGGTCTTCAATCCAGGGAAGCCTGGCCAGCATCCTGGTGGCATCTGGAACCTGGTGATTGAAAAGAGAGTTAACATACAAAGCCAAACAATTTGTTGAGCAATCATGGATCCCAAGCTTGGTTTAAAGTGAAATTATTTGATAATAATATTAATATGAAATAATTTTAGTCAATGTAAGCCTGTGTTGGATCCTTCCTTTAATAGGACAAACAAAATAAATGTGGTGTTACCCATAAGGAGCATTCAGTTTAACCAGTGGCATGTAAATTAAGCAGCAATCATGCAATAAACATATAATAGATTTTTCTTATTCATATCTCTATCTATTGCCAGTTTTAGTTAGAAATTAACACTGATCCCATACATTTCAAAATCAGAGAATACCTTATCTTCTGCCAATGAATAAGTACTCAAGCTGTGACAAATTCTTGGATTGTGTTTCCTTTTTTTATTTGCTTCAAGTAAAGAAGTAACATTGGAAGGGCTTATCAGTTATAGCTCTAATTCTCTAGCCCTGTCATCTCTCAAGTGTAGGTATTGATAAATAATTTATAGATTTAGCTCACTCAAATATTTAACTAAACATGAACATAGCAGAAAGTACACTAGGAACCCCATCCTCACAAGCCACAATGTCTTAAGTTTAAATGCTTCTGCCTTGGCATCAATTATTCAGTAACTACTGAATAAAAATTACAATTACGGAAGATGGCAGACTGAGAAGCTGCTAGTGGCTGAGCTCTGACCACATCTCCTGGAAACGGTAGGATTTTCTGCCTTTAGCAGGCCAGCCAATAAGGGGTCCTAGCAGTAACACCAAGGAGGCGACTATAATTTAATTTGGGTTAAGAATTAGAGTAGGGAAAAAAGGGGAAAAAATTTTTTTTCTTTCTTTTAATTTTCAAGCATACCTCCTTCCCCGCCCCCCCGCCCCATAATGAGTCCCTAGGGACCAGCTCCTAGCAGGATTCCCTGATAGGAGCTCCATTTCTTTAACAAATTCCTGTCCCATCAGGGAGTATCATTAATTCTAAGTCTATACCCTTCTGAAACCTCTGGCCTTTTTTCTTTCTAAGTAGCCAACCCCCTCCCCACTCACCCCACATAGCTAATTAAATAATTAAAAATAGATACATTAAAAAAAAACCTTTCCTTTCACTGCCCTTTTATGACTGTTCTTTTTCTTCTCTTTTTTCTCTCTCTCTCTCTCTTTTTTTTTCTCATTCTTGTCATCCCTTCTTCCTTAATCCTACAGGTTCCAAAGTCACAGACCCCAGCCCCCACACCAACAAACAGTGTGCTTTTTTGGATTCACTGATACACATTTGGGAATTTACATTTACTGATCTGTAATTACAGCTCTTTTTATTAACTTTTCCCTTTTCTCTCTCTTGTCTCTCTCTCTCTCTCTTTTTTTTTATCTTGTCATACACTTCTTCCTTCTTCTTTGCTTTTCTGAATTTGTGAATTATTTTGGGGAATAAATCTGACTCAGAGTGGACTCTCTATGTGTGTATCTCTGCTCTAGTTCCCTTTCCTCTCTTGTTACCCCTAGAATATACAGTGGATAGTAGACTTGCATAACTGTCCATTCTTGCTATCCTTTCTTTCTTTTCTCTTTCTTCACTAGGATTTGGTTACTATTTTTTCATGGACTGTAGAAATTGTTTGGCTAACTGGTAACGATTAAACTGTTTCAATACTTGCTTCAGTTGCTACTGTAATTCCTGAGGTTGGTGAGTGCAATGGTCATGAAGGTATTTAGTACAGTGTTGCTTGTGCTCAAGACACAACAACTGAGGAACAACAGAGCATTAAAAAAAAGAAACACATAAATCATAAAAATGGGTAGATCAAAAACAAATAAAACTGCTATTCCAATGAATGAAGACAAGAGCCCAGAAGAAACTACTAATCATCCAGAAGTAACCATAGATAAGAAAAGTATGCAAGCAATAATAAACTTATTAATCACAGAAATGAAAACAACATTGGAGGAAAGAAATGGCAGTATTAGGGAAACAACGGTTTAGACCCCCAAGGAAAATACTGATTATCTTGAGGCAATCAGAGAACTGAAAGGTGAAATAGCTGTAATGAAGAAAGAAGCTGAGGCAAGGGAAATCAGACTAACAGAAGCAGAAAACAGAATTAGTCAGACAGAGGATGAACTAGAGAAAACGAAGAAAGAGGTGAAAGAGCTTAAAAAGAGATTGAGAGACACTGAAAACAACAGCAGAGACATATGGGATGATTTCAAAAGAAATAACATTCATATAATTGGCCTGCCAGAGGAAGAAAGAGAGGAAGGGGAAGCAAATATTCTAGAGGAAATAATAGAAGAAAAATTCCCAGACCTGAATAACAGAAACGACATCAAGATTCAAGAGGCCCAGAGAGTTCCAAACAGAATCAACCCAGACCTGAAGACACCAAGACACATCATAGTCACAATGAGAAGTAAGGATAAAGAAAGGATCCTAAAGGCTTCAAGAGAGAAACAAAAAGTCACATACAAGGGAAAACCCATAAGATTATCTGCAGACTTCTCCACTCAAACTCTAAAAGCCAGAAAAGAATGGCAAGATATCTATCAAACCTTGAATGAAAAAGGGTTTCAACCAAGGATAATATATCCTGCTAGACTTGCATTCAAACTAGATGGAGGGATCAAACCTTCTTAGATAAACAACAGTTAAAGGAGGCAACCATCACCAAACCGGCCCTGAAAGATGTTCTAAAAGACCTCTTATACACAAGAACATCACTATAATACTGGCAATATATCAGAGCTAACAAAATTTTTTTGAACAATGGCACTACAATACATTAAATCCATAATATCAATAAATGTCAATGGCTTAAACTCACACATCAAAAGGCACAGGGTGGGGGGATGGATCAGAAAACATAACCCAACCATATGCTGCTTGCAAGAATCCCATCTGTCACAACAAGATAAACACAGACTTAAAGTGAAAGGATGGAAAACTATCATACAGGCTAACGGACCACAAAAAAGGGCAGGAACAGAATTCTCATCTCAGACATGATAGATTTTTAAATTAAATAAAGTAATAAAAGATAGGCAAGGACATTACATAATTATTAGAGGATCAATCAGCCAAGAAGACTTAACAGTCATTAACATCTATACACCCAGTGAGGGACCATCTAAATACATCAAGCACCTACTCAAGGAATTTCAAAAATAGATCAATAGTAATACAATAATAGTGGGAGACTTCAATACCCCACTATCACACTTAGAAAGATCAACAAAGCAGAGAACCAATAAAGGTACAAGAGAATTGAATGAAGAGACTGACAGACTAGACCTCTTGGACATTTTCAGACTCCTTCACCCCAAAAAACTGGAATACACCTTCTTTTCAAATCAACATAACACATACTCAAGGATAGACTACATGTTAGGGCACAAAGACAGCATCAATAAATTCAAAAGCATTGAAATCATCCCAAGTATCTTCTCAGAGCACAGTGGAGTAAAGCTAACATTTAACAACAAACAGAAAATTATTAAAAGTCACAGAACTTGGAAACTAAACAACATGCTCCTTAAGAACCACTGGATCAGAGACTCACTCAAGCAGGAAATTCAAATGTTCCTGGAAACTAATGAAAATGAAGACACAACCTATCAAAATATTTGGGATACAGCTAAAGCAGTACTGAGAGGGAAACTTATAGCCATACAATCACATATTAAACACCAAGAAGAAGCTCAAATGAACGACCTTACTGCACACCTCAAGGACTTAGAGGAAGAGGAACAAAGGAACCCTAAAGCAACCAGAAGGTCAGAAATCACAAAAGTTAGAGCAGAAATAAACAACATCGAAAATAAAAGAACCGTACAAAAGATCAATGAAGTCAAATGTTGGTTCTTTGAAAGATTAAACAAAATTGACAAACCCCTAGACAGACTCACTAAACAAAAAAGACAGAAGACTCAAATTAATAGAATTGTAAACGATGGAAGAGATATCACAACTGACACCACAGAAATCCAGAGAATCCTGTGAAACTTCTATAAAGAACTATATGCCACCAAGCTAGAGAATCTGGAAGAAATGGAACAATTCCCAGAAGCATATGCCCTTCCAAAACTGAACCAAGAATAACTACAAAATCTAAATGCACCAATAACAGACAAAGAAATTGAAACCATTATTAAGAATCTCCCCAACAACAAAAGTCCTGGACCAGATGGCTTCACAAACGAATTCTACAAAACTTTCAAGAAACAGTTAATACCCATACTTCTTAAGCTATTCCATAAGATTGAAGAAACAGGAATATTCCCTTCCACCTTCTATGAAGCCAACATTACCCTGATACCAAAAGCTGATAGGGACAGAACAAAAAAGGAAAACTACAGACCAATATCTCTGATGAACATTGATGCCAAAATATTAAACAAGATATTGGCCAACCTGATACAGCAACATATCAAAAAGATTGTTCATCACGACCAAGTGGGATTCATCCCAGGAATGCAAGGCTGGTTCAACATCTGTAAGTCAATCAATGTCATTCACCACATCAATAAAAGCAAAGCCAAAAACCACATGATTATCTCAATAGATGCAGAGAAAACATTTGACAAGATCCAACACCCATTCATGCTCAAAACTCTACAAAAAATGGTAATAGATGGGAAATTTCTCAAGATAGTGGAGTCTATATATAGCAAACCTACACCCAACATCATACTCAATGGACAGAAGCTGAAAGCATTCCCCCTCAGACTGGGGACTAGACAGGGCTGTCCACTGTCACCGTTACTCTTCAACATAGTATTGGAAGTTCTTGACATAGCAATCAGGCAAGAGAAATAAATCAAAGGAATACAGATTGGAAGGGAAGAAGTCAAGCTCTCACTCTTTGCAGATGATATGATAGTAAACATAAAAAAACCTAAAGAATCCAGCAGAAAACTACTGGGAGATATTAGGCAATATAGCAAGGTGTCAGGCTACAAAATCAATGTATAAAAATCAGTGGCATTTCTTTATGCAAACACTAAATCTGAAGAAGAAGACATCCAGAAATCACTCCCATTTACTGTTTCAGCAAAATCAATCAAATACCTAGGAATAAAGTTGACCAAAGAAGTGAAAGACTTATATACTGAAAACTATGAGTCGCTACTCAAGGAAATAGAAACTGATACCAAGAAATGGAAAGATATCCCATGCTCATGGATTGGAAGAATAAATATCATCAAAATGAATATTATACCCAGAGCCATATACAAATATAATGCAATACCCATCAAAGTTCCACCAAGCTTCTTTAAGAGAATAGAACAAACACTACAATCATTTATCTGGAACCTGAAAACACCTAGAATTGCCAAAACCATCCTGAGGAAAAGAAACAGAAATGGAGGCATCACACTCCCAGATCTCAAACTATATTATAAAGCCATCATCAACAAAACAGCATGATAATGGAACAAAAATAGGCACACAGACCAGTGGAACAGAATTGAGAGCCCAGAAATAAATCCCCACACCTATGGACATCTAATCTTTGATAAGGGGGCCCAAAGGATTAAATGGAAGAAGGAGGCTATCTTCAATAAATGGTGCTGGGTAAACTGGGTTGTAACATGCAAAAGAATGAAATTGAACCACTTTATCTCACCAGAAACAAAAATCAACTCCAAATGGATCAAAGACCTAGATGTCACATCAGAAACAATCAAATACTTAGAGCAAAACATTGGTAAAACAGTTTCCCCCCTACACCTCAAGGACATCTTTGATGAATCAAACCCAATTGCAAGGAAGACTAAAGCAGAAACAAACCAATGGGACTACATCAAATTGAAAAGCTTCTGCACATCCAAAGAAACTATTAAACAAACAGAGAGACCCCTCACAGAATGGGAGAAGATCTTCACATGCCATACATCAGACAAGAAACTAATCACCAAAATATATAAAGAGCTCACCAAACTTAGCACCAAAAAAGCAAATGACCCCATCCAAAAATGGGCAGAGGATATGAACAAAACATTCACTACAGAGGAGATCCAAAAGGCTAACAAACTTATGAAAAATTGCTCTAGGTCACTGGTTGTCAGAGAAATGCAAATTAAGACAACACTAAGATAACACCTCACTCCTGTAGAATGGCATACATCAAAAAGGACAGCAGCAACAAATGCTGGAGAGAATATGGGGTCAGAGGAACCCTTTTGCATTGCTGGTGGGAATGTAAATTGGTACATCCTCTATGGAGAGCTGTCTGGAAAACTCTCAGAAGGCTAGACATGGACCTTCCATATGATCCAGTAATTCCCCTCCTGGGGATATACCCCAAGGACTCCATAACACCCAACCAAAAAGAGGTGTGTACTCCTATGTTCATAGCAGCACAATTCATAATAGCTAAAACCTGGAAGCAACCCAGATGCCCAACAACAGATGAGTGGCTGAGAAAGCTGTGGTATATATACACAATGGAATACTATGCAGCTATCAAGAACAATGAACCCACTCTCTCTGACCCATCTTGGACAGAGCTAGAAGGAATTATGTTGAGTGAGCTAAGACAGAAAGATAAATATGAATATGGGATGATCCCACTCATCAACAGAAGTTGACTAAGAAGATCTGAAAGGGAAACTAAAAGCAGGACCTGATCAAATTGTAAGTAGGGCACCAAAGTAAAAACCCTCTGGTGAGGGGTAGAAATGCAGCTTCCTGGGACAGTGGGGTTTGGAAGTGGGTGGGAGGTTGGGTCACAGTCTTTTGGTGGTGGGAATGGTGTTTATGTACACTTCTAGCAAAATGTAGACATATAAATCAGTAGTTAATTCATAGGAGAGGGGGAAAATCAGTTGTATGTTTCAAAGTTTTTCAAAACACAAACTGAATCTTTTTAATATATAGGCTGTGTATTTGATATGCGGACTCTCTCAAAAGCCTAGACCAAGTAGATTAGAAGCATCCAATAGCACAGCTATATATAAGATACTGGATACTGTACAGCAAACCATAACAAAAGGACTTTTCAAAGTTAACCCAATTACCAAATAATGTGATGATAACATTAACTATCAATTGTCTTTTTGAGCCCTAAGACAGCAGGAACCTCACATCTCCACTATAGAGCCCCTACTTCCCCCAGTCCTGGAACCCTTGGATAGGGCCCACTTTCCCGTATGCCTCTCCCAATCCATACCAAATAATATTGCATCCGCCAATCACAACCTAACCAACGCAACGATTGCCACCTCAACATGCTTCACCTCAGACTGTGTCCAGAGACTTCACGTGTGGAATGACAACCCTTCAGCTTCATTACTCGGGTGAGACCTTTACTTTTATAGTACACTCTAATTTTATCTCAGGTGGTTCACTTTCTAACAAAGTCCCATAACCTAGATAAACACCAGTTTTGTGAGAGAGAGCTTATGTGCACACGTATCCATAAACTACTGCAAAATATATACCTGAAAGCAGAAGTACACTAGAGTTTGCAGTGAGTACCTCCCTAACACTTCCTCTCCACTATTCCAAGCTTTGGGTCCATGATTGCTCAACAATTTGTTTGGCTTCGTATGTTAACTCTCTTTTCAGTCACCAGGTTCAAGATGCCACCAGGATGCCGGCCAGGCTTCCCTGGACTGAAGACCCCATAATGTGTCCTGGAGCTCCGCTTCTCCAGAGACCCACTCTACTAGGGAAGGAGAGAGACAGACTGGGACTATGGACCGACCAGTCAACGCCCATGTTCAGCGGGGAAGCAATTACAGAAGCCAGACCTTCTACCTTCTGCAACCCTCAATGACCCTGGGTCCATGCTCCTAGAGGGCTAGAGAATGGGAAAGCTATCAGGGGAGGGAGTGGGTAATGGAGATTGGTTGGTGGGAATTGTGTGGAGTTGTACCCGTCCTACCCTATGGTTTTGTTAATTAATCCTTTCTTAAATTAAAAAAAATTTTTTAAAAATTACAATTACTCAGTAACCTTTAGTCTCTTATTGTTGAGTAGTATTTTGTGTTAATCTATGTAACTACAATAGAAAAGGGGTTTTCTTGAAACAGTGCAAGGGGTACTTTAAGTTTCATAAAACAATTATATCATTTGCCTTTTTACTCTATCTTAATATCATACAGTTGAGTTTTCAAAAAGGTACAGGACCTGTGAAGATGTCAATTCTCTGATATTTTTATGAGGATTGGATAATGGACTGTATGCTCTATACTCATGAGTCATAAAAAAAACCACCTTCGGTTTAATTGACAGCAATGTCAAAAATCAATGGATACAACAAAAACAAATAGATGATTCTGTTGTCCTGAGACTAAAATGTTTAAGAGCTGCTAATTTAGATTATTTTCCTGACTTTCTTTTTAGTTCCTATTGAAACTATATATGACCAAATTTCAGTTAGTTAGAATTATGATCCTATAACTAGGCATTTCCAGCCATTCTTCTTCACAAGGATTTAAGTGTAATAAAGTCTGCATACTCCTAAAACAGCCATTGAACTGTTTCAAATACCAGTCTGGGACTCTTTTGTTTGTCTGTCTGAACTACTATTCCTAGACAACTCTTTATATGGCTGTATTCCAGCTTGAATCCCTACTTTAAAACAACATTTAGTAGTAAATCTGTAAGAGTTGATGTTCAGTCAGTGTTCTAAAGTAAGGAAGGCAGAGAAGAAATGAATCTGGACAAGGCTAAATTTTTCACTCTTGGAAATAAATTAGTTTTAGTCTTCAACCTGTGAGGTGGGTATTCCAAATGCAGACATTGATGTGATGGTCATGGGAATGTATCTTCCTCCAAGAGCAGGAAGCACAACTAACCAATGATTCTAGCAACTATGCTGTCAAAAATCCTCTGCAAGAAGTCTTCACTTTGAGGTCACACATTCTAGTAGTTTTTCTCAGCCCGTGATTAAGTAGGGCATAGATATTAAAACCAACTTACTCCTATGGGATGTGAGGCAACCATGATAGCCAACTTTGACTGAAGACATCCCCTAACTCCCATCAAAACTCTTGCCAACTTATCCTTACACTGAGTTACCTTTATTCCCTCCCTTGTAGTTCTTATGCTGTTACTCAGAATGAGTCCTGCATTGTAATGTGATGATGTTTCATTTCTTTTGGCTCCATCTCAATTTCCTCTCACAGATGCTTCCACTGATGAATATATTTTACATCCTGTCTTTATGTCTCCTTTATGGAGGACTTGGAATCATTTTTGAGTTATCCGGCCTGATCATTTCCCCTAGGATTTGTTTTACCTCACAAGACTCCCAGTCCTTGCCCCAAAGACCCTATAGGGAAGATGGCTTGCCATTCAGTCAGTTTCTCCTATTACTTCTAAAACTGAGACTAATATTTCTCACAGTTGTTAGCACTTACTTCAAACATACTAAATTATTTTAAATACAAATTTAACTTTTTACTTTTATAAGGAGAAGGGGAAATAGACTCTAAAATTCCGTAACTTTCTTTTCTCATCCCCCGTAATACAGATTTATTTGAATCACATTTTCATGCCCCTCAAATTTGAAATGCATTACTAAATCTCCTTACAAACTCACTCTTCTTCAGTCAGCCTCTTTCTTCTGGAATATTGTAATTTTCCCCAGAGAAAAATACTTATACAGCTGTTATTCTGATCACTACCATTTTTCCCGTGTATGATAATTATAAGACGCTTATTCCCAATTTCAGATAGCTTTGGGGGGGGGGGATTAAACAAGATGGGGGAAACAACCTTATCTGTTTCTTTCAAAGTAAAATCATCAAGTTGAATATTTTCCTATTTTAATGGGCATTTAACTTTCTCATCAGATGCATTTTGAAGAACTGAGGAGGAAAAGTGATTAAAAACATCCTCATGGCTTGGCTCTTTGTACTGTTCTAAATAACTTACTGCCTTTTAGTCATAAGTATCCATGAGATTCAAAATTCAAGTGTAAATGACAAGTTCAATGATACCTCCCTGTGTATGGATACCCATCAGATAAGCCAAAAAAGGTCAAATTTATTCAAGTGAGTTCCTTAGTGCTTACTTCCTGTATCTTTTATCTGTGTGTGCAAGTTTATGTAAGTGTATATATGTGTTCACATGCTTGTGTACACACACACACACAGAGTGGGTGAACAGAAAGTCTGATAATATTCTCTGATCATAACTTCAGTAATGCCTACAAGTTTTATTTTTCCCCCTCTCGCAGGATACAACACATTTATTCCAACCCTCAGTCCTTCATTCTATTTTCAAAGTCCACTGAAACAAACAGAGAGTGCACTACAACCTATCATTTCTTAAATAAACTTCATTTAGTTTTCTGGGTCACATATGTTCCCTCAGGTTTCTATTGCAATCTGATATTAACCATGTGGGATATATGTGAAAGACGTGAGCAAACATTTTAAAGAAAAGCACAAAGCACCTCAAAGTAGGTCACTCATTAAAACTCTTCAGTAAGAGAAATAAACTGAAAAAATGAAACCCAAACTGAAGAACTGCTGAAAAGAACTGCATTAATCTACATATTTGAGGAAATATATTTGGATACTCCACTGTATCTTTACAAATTAATTTTTCTTCATATCATCATAGTTATTCAGTTCTTTCTCTTTTAATCTTTTCAATTAAAATCAAAACTTATTCTCTTCATTATATATGTAGTTTGAAATATATTAAGATTTTTAGTTGTGATTGTGATTTCATGCAGAACTCTACCAGAGGAAAAATGATCTTTTCATTTAGTGTTAACAGAATCCAGTACTGCTTCCATTCAACTAGGTGCTCAAAGAAATATTTTACTAAATTTTCTCTAACTATATACTTTTCTATATTTTATTGAGAATACAAACAACAATTAAACCACATTTCTACACTTTCCCTCTTTCTAATCTTTTATCCCCTAACAAGTAGTTATTACGACCATTTTTTTTCTATTTAAAACAGACATGTTAGAGGCAATTAATCTCTAGAATCTAATATATGATGACAAAAAATCTCTACTATCTATGCCTAGCAGAGATAAAATGAATCTGGCCAGAATATGCACCTTCTAAGTCCTCAAGATTTAGCCCAATGTCACCTTCCCTATAAACTACCCCTTCACTTTGGAATACACTATTTATCCCTCCTTCTATCCTTTCACAGTACTACATTCAAACTTCTTAAATCACTGACTTGTTCATTTACAATGTATCTGTTAGTACATCTTTCTTCATGACCATACTGTAAATGTTGCCACTTTTAGATGATGTCTTAATCATCTTTATAATTTTCACACCACAAACAGGGTAAACTAGCCTAACTGACAAAGACAGCAGAAATCAATGGCTTTCAGAGCTAAAACCAGGACTGGACCAAGTAAATTGGATTATTTTGTCATGTTACTTAGCAATTTTTTACATAAGACAATTTATGATCATAGTTCCTCTAGATCTAAAAATTCCATTCTTCACTTAATAATTCATAAACATCAGATGGGTTTCAGACAAAAATCCTGATAGATTGGATACTTTTTCTAGTCTAGTGTGAAGTTGTTTATATATATATATATATATATATATATATATTAGTTTTGATTTTTCAGATTGGAAATTTTTGCTCATAGAGGAAAATTAATTGTCAAGATCCTGTTGACAAATATGCAGTGTATCAATGTCTATTTAATGCCAAATGAAGGCAAATTACTTCCTCTTACAGAAAAAAATATTTATAAAATTCTACAAATCATTGGTAAAATTATGTCTTCTTTTTTGGAAATATTTAAACAACTATAACTATAGCTATTAATGCCAGAAATTTTCAAATACTCACTAGTCATATTATTTAATGGAAATAATCACCAGTTGATTAGTTTATGAATTTGACATAGTGAATGTGGACGGTGCTGTAGCCAGTTACAAAGCGTATGTGAATGCTTCCCCATATGTACAATTCTCATACACTGTCAGGTTTTCCAATAATTTAACTCAATTCTGAAACAATTTATGAAGTGATAGTATCAGTTCCAAAAGTTAAGTTAATTGATCCTTTTGCCAAGATTGCCTCCTCACTTCAGACACTGGCTTCAAGGTCTGTGCTACTGACCAACGAATCAAAGAACAGAGGTTTCCGCAACTCCCTCTTTAGGCTTCAGGTACAAGCCAAAGCTATCATAACCTGTACTTTTGACTGTCTATCAAATGGATTTTCATGACCCTTATCCTCAGGTTTAATGAATTTGCCAGAATAGCACTTAGAAATCAGGAAAACAGTTCACTCACTAGACAACCAATGTGTTACAAAGAATGTTAAAGAACATTAATCAATAGCTACATTAAAGGGAATATAAGATAAGGTGTGGGCTCCTGGAACAGAGGTCTCATGCCTTTTCTAGGCATGCCATTCTCTCCAAATCCCCATGTGTTCATCAACCTTGAAGGTCTCTGAAGTCTTCACTTTGGGTTTGCATAGAGGTTTCACTAGGAAGAAATGAGGCATGACTGATTGAATCTTTAACCACTAGTGATAAATTCAAATCTCTGCTCCCTCTCCATTTCACAAATGACTTGGGTGGAACTGGAAATCTTAACTCTGCAATCATACAGCTGTTCCATTACAACAAATTCCATCCTTAGATGAGTTTAAAAAATCACCTTATTTAAATAACAACAACAACAAAATCTTTATCACTCTCAATGTTCTTAAAATGCAAGGTTCTTGAGAACTGTGATTCTTGAGCTATGGATAAAGACCAAAATAAATGAGAAAAGCATTTTGGTAATCTGACCAAGGATTTTTTGTTTGTTTGTTTGTTTTTTGTGAACCAACCTAAATTTGTCTTATCAATCAATACTGGCAATGGGTAAAGCATCGAACTTACCTTCATACTAATAACTGCCCTCTGAGTTCTGGCATAATTGTATCAATCTGCAGTCTTAGAATGTTGAAATTAAAAAACATACTTTTTAAATTAGGGAAATAGACATTTCCATTTGAACAATTGCTTGTGTACTATAGCAAACAGAATACAAAAATGAGGACACAAGTGGAACAACCCTATCTTAACTTGATACTAAATGTTTCCCTACATGTGCCACACACCAAAATAATAAAATATGGGTTAACTATTCATTTTATTGATGAAAAACATATGAATAGTTGGACATCTAACATACATAAATGTCTTGGTTTATAGCATTAACTATGAAAAATTACACAAAAATAGCATTCAAAGAAAATAAAATTTATGCATGCATACAAATAAAGTGTGATAAATATTTCATTATTTAATACAATTAATACAATATAAGCTCTAAAATTCATTAGACATATACAGAGAAGGCAAAGAGATTGTGAAATAAACCATAAAATCAAAGTTTCATTCAGTGTGGTGAGCACTGGATTAAAACCTGGATATTGCACATGGAAGCAGCGTACTATCCAAGTACGCTATTTTGACAGCCCTATAATTTTGAAAAAAGATTAAGGTAGGTAATAAAAATATTTTTTCTAGTTTATCTTTTTAAATTTTATTTATATAACATACCAATTTACTGTGAACTTTATAAACCAAATATGGGATTAAATTTTGAATAAAAGAAGATCTGACATGAGAAAGTCAGACTGAATACTTAGAAACAAAAAAAAGTTGGCTCCAACTAGCAAAGAAAATAGATTAGAGAAGGGCAGGACCGACGCAAGGACCAGTGTAAGGATCCCAGTTCTAGTCCCCGTTTCTCCACCTGCAGGGGTGTCACTTCACAAACAGTGAAGTAGGGAAGCAGGTCTGCAGGTATTATCTTCCCTTCCCCTCTCTGTCTTCCCTCCTCTCTCGATTTCACTGTGTCCTATCAATAACAATAATAAATAATAACAACAACAATGATAAACAACAAGGGCAACAAAAGGAGAAAAGTAGCCTCCAGAAGTAGTGGATTCCTAGTGCAGGTACTGAGCCCCAGAGATAACCCTGGAAGTAAAAAAAAAAAAAAAAGAAGAAGAAAGAAAGAAAAAAAGAAAAAGAAAATAGACTAGAGTAAAAAAAGTATCTTTCCTGAATATTCAGTTAAGGAGGGGATACATCCAATGACATCTCTACCCAATTACGAAAGTAGATACTATGCAAGTTAGTGAAAGAGAAGTTTTACAATTAAATTTTAGTGGAGATAGTAAACATGTCTCCAATTTTGCTGTGTAGGTCTAACTCCATAAATCTGGTTGGCTAGCTCTACATCAATATATAAACTTAAAATTTAATCAACTCCAAGGTTTGAAGTTTTTAAAGCCATTACTGAAGTCAGACTTCATCCTGTATTTATGGCATTTTATGCTCTTTGTTTTCCTGGAGATATTCCTAATCCAGTTGCCTATGTGAACATGATGGTTATTCCTGGATCAGTTCTACAAGTTCCTAAGGTTTTTAGCTTTCACACAATTTGCCAAGGAAATATTCATGTGTGTGTATTAGATTATTGTCTTAAATCTTTCTGTTCATACCATCCAGTATTTAAAAAAAAATGCCATCAATATTTGCAACGTGTTTGTTGTTTAGAAAAGTAATTCCTAAAACAAAGGTAAACAATTCTTTTATAAATGCTGCATCACCAACTCTCTTCAGATAAAAGAATAAAATATGAAATATTATAGAAACATATATAAATGGCATAATTCAGAGGAGAAGGTCTATGAGTATGATAAATTTTAGGAATTCTTTTTTTTTACCAGAGCACTGCTCAGCTCTGGTTTATGGTGGTGCAGGGGACTGAACCTGGGACTTTAAAGCCTCAGGCATGAGAGTCTGTTTGCATAAACATTATGCTATCTACTCCAGCTCCAATTTTAGGAACTCTTTATCCATATTTTTATTGATAGAGGCAGAGAGAAATTGAGAGGGGTGAAGAAAGTAGAGAGGAAAAAAATTGATACTTATGGGGGCCAAGTGGTGGTACACCTGAATATAACGTGCAAGGACACAGGTTTAAGCCCCTGGTACCCACCTGCACGGGGGAAAGCTTCACATCTTGTAAAGCAGGGGTGTAAGTGTCCTTCTGTCTCTTTTCCTCTTTTTCTTTTTTTCATGGGACAGTGAGGACAACTGATACAACTCAACCAGTGCAAAAGTACTATGTATCTGATGAACAGAAGGGGAGCTAGAGATGGACGAAACACTACTTTCTTCCACTCATATATCTATCTTTTTCTATAATCTAAAAAACTCAGTCAAGAGTAGTGAAATTCCTGAGACAACATTTTGGATTGTGGTCGATTACAGCAGATCTGGGATTTAGTGGGAAAAGCAGACTGGGGGGGGGGGGCTGGAATCCTATGGTGGAGGGGAGAGGATGTTGACAGATGGCTAAGGCACTCTGACACTTCTTTTGAAGAAATTTGAAACTCTAACAATTCTCTACAATTCTATAAATCAACATTTCCTCAATACATGCTATTGAAGTTTCAGAAGGAAAACATTTGGAGTTCATATAATCTGCTTATAAAGTAATCCCAGGATTTTCAGAAACAAATTTTAAGAAGATAAGACATAAAAATGAACATTGAAAATTAATATTCTTAACTAAAAAGAGGCAGTAATAATTAAACAGAAGACAGAGTGAAAGAAGACATATGCACATTACACAACTGTTTGGGGTGGGGCAGACAATATGCAAGGAATTAAAGGCTAAACTCTAAAATGTAATTATAAAGAAAATTATGTAAACCTTTTTAAATAAAGAAAAATTGAAGTTATATACAGTGTACAAAATTACAACGCAGCAATTCTAACGTTAAAAAATGCTACAGGAATAGAAAAGTTGTCATAAAAGTCACAATGTGGGTGGGGGTAGATAGCATAATGGTTACACAAAGAAATTCTCACACCTGAGACTTCAAAGTTCTAGGTGCAGTTCCACACACCATCATAAACCAAAACTGAGCAGTGTTCTAGAAAGAAGAAGAAGAAGAAGAAGAAGGAGGAGGAGGAGGAGGAGGAGGAGGAGGAGGAGGAGGAGGAGGAGGAGGAGGAGGAGGAGGAGGAGGAGGAGGAGGAGGAGGAGAAGGAGAAGGAGAAGGAGAAGGAGAAGGAGAAGGAGAAGGAAGGGGAAGGGGAAGGGGAAGAAGAAGAAGAAGAAGAAGAAGAAGAAGAAGAAGAAGAAGAAGAAGAAGAAGAAGAAGAAGAAGAAGAAGAAGAAGAAGAAGAGGAAGAAGAAGAAGAAGGAGAAGAAGAAGAAGAAAGAAAAAAGAAAAGGAAAAACTGCCATGATATACTTTTTCCATAGAAAAGCAGAAAAATTCACCGTGACTTTTCCAACAATGTACTAGTAGTATACGTTACTTAAGTTTCAGTTCAGGATGGATCTAGTAAACAAAACAGCAAGCACAGAAGACACAATTGCTAAATGACAGTAATTTGAGAATGGAGATATGATATGCATAGATATATACACATGTACTACTATATTTGTAAAATACATATAAAGTATGTAACTTTTATGGAAGTATATTTTAAAAATCTATGTATAGTATGAGTATAAATGGAAAAATGATGTTGATCATAAATTAATCCACTCAAAATAATGTAATATACTTCAAAATGTAAAATATATTTTAGAAGCATAAAACAGTATCAGAAGCAGTAATTCAGAAAACCAGAATTCTAGAGTTCCTTACTCCTGGGAAGCAAGATGCATATAAATCAGAGGTTCCCTCTTAATATCTGTCTCTTGGGTCTTAGAAAGATATGTTTTTAAAAAAGTATGATAAAGTTTCCTTCTTCACCTCATTTTGTATGGAGCTTGAAGGAATTATGTTAAGTGAGATGAACAAGAAAGAGAAAAATGAATATGGAGTGATCCCACTCATAGGCAGAACTGAAGAAATAAGAGCAGAGAGGGAAAACACAAAGTAAAACTTGGACTGGGTTGGATGTATTGCATCAAAGCAAAGAGCTCTGGGAAATTAGGGGGAGGGGGCTTTCATGTCCTGGTACATAGTGATGAACCTATTTGGGGGTGAGATTGTTTTTCAGACACTTGTCTTGGTGAGATGCAAAACTGTATTCATGTGTCAACAACTGTGCTATATACCTTCCAATTACAAAGTCAAGAAAAAAGATCAAACCAAGTTTCTAAAGTCACTTCCTCTCATTGGTGGATTTTAAATTTGGCATTCAATAACATACTTATAAAAAAATGAAATCAAGGTGCAAGGAGGTGATGCCCTGGTTAAGTGCACACATTACAGTGAGCAAAGACCCAGGTTCAAGCCCCTGGTCTCCACTTGCAGGGGAGAAAGCAGGGCTGCAGGTGTCCCCTGTCTCTTTTCCCCCTCTACCTTCACCACCCCTCTCAATTTCTCTCTGCTTTATTCAATTAAAAAAAAAAGTCAAAAGAAGAAGAAAATACCAGATCTTTGCCTTTCATATTAACCTATTAGAGTATTCTATGAATGATAATAGTAAATGCCTCTGTGCTTTATTTTTTATTTTTTTAAAGATTTTATTTATAAGCAAGATAGGAGGAGAGAGAAAGAACCAGACATCACTCTGGCACATGTGCTGCCGGGGATTGAACTCGGGACCTCATGCATGAAAGTCCAAAGTTTTATCACTGCACCACCTCCCGGACCACTCTGAGCTTTATTTTTATTGAATAGGATAACCCAACAGGTCTTAGTCATGATTTACAGCAAGAAACAAATTAAACAGTATGACATAAAACTGGTACAAAAAGCTCTTCTGATTAATAGTAGGTGGTAAATGGAAGTATTTGTTCTTTGGTAATAACTTTCATAATTTTCTTTTTCCATATCAGTCCCTGATCTAAGGTTTTTGTTTTTTTTTTTATCATTTTCATATTGTAAAACTAACCAGCCAAAGTGGAAAGACCTAGTAATTCAAATCTGGACTTCTGAAGTCCCAAAAATGTCCTTACATATATTTCCATATTTCAAGGACTTGCTTTACTTTGAGAAACTATTTTTTTGATTTAACCACTTTTGGGTTCCTTTTAACAGTGTTCTATATAGTTGTTTGTCACAAGAATTTTCCAGATGAATAAATTGTTACTTTTAACTTCCAAGAGTATGTTTATTCCCTCCTTTGACTTCAATGACAACATTCTACTTACATATATTCTGACAACAGTTTTGTTCTTCATTTTCAGAAACTATTCTCTTGTCTCATGTCTCATAATAAATTAAAAAATGATGTAAGAAATATTTCATTTGTTTATTTGTGCACTCTAAAACATTTATTAAAAATCACTAAACACAAGACACAAAACTATGAAGATTACAAAGACTTTCAATTCTATCTAAAGTCAGTAATTTTATAATTGAATGAGTTAATTTTCCCAAAGACTAAAAGAAAACTATAGGATTCTCAATCTGAAATACCGATGACACACACACACACACACACACACACACACACACACACACACACACATAATGAACTATTTTAACAATGTTTCCAAGAGGCTAGAAATCCATTAGCTGCAAACTAATACAAGCAAGTCAGATATATAACTCATTTTGAATTTTGTCTCTTTATGGAAATTAACCCTTATGCTTAGATTATTTCAAGTAGCTCCAAGTGGCAATTTCTCATCTAATGTAGTATGCTACATATTCAAATACTGATGTCTAAATTGTTATCCCAGTTTTTTTTATTTAGAACGTTTCCTTAAGGACCTATTCATAGATGGCATCATACAATAATTGATATATAGTTCAACTAAATAAAAGATACTCTAGAAAGAATTGCCAAATAATACAAGAGTAGCAAAAGTAATCTGTACCATGCCATGCCTCCTTTTTCTTCTGTATCTGATTAACATATATCTGAATTCAACTACACCTGTTTTTTTCTTATTTATGGACATTATTACAGCCTCTAGTATATTGTACCATTTGTTGTTAAATGAATCTAGATGTGAGGCAATGCATGCAGCCAATTTATTCATTAAATCTATGTGGTAGAAGTGAAAAAAGAAGGTTTTATTATCAATCTCTTTAATATCGAGATAGAATTTAGTGGGAATCAATATTAAAAATGCATAATTGCTAAATCTACTTAAAATAATAGACTAATTCATTAAGATAGCCTCCCTCCACAGTGAGGTCTTCAATCATTAACATTTTCTAATTATTTGGCAAAGAACAATTGATACTTCATTCTGCTGCTCTGGGCAATTATGTGAAAAGATTCTAATAAAGTTCTGAACTGAAAAATGGTAACTTTATGATGCTTGGGAAAACCTGGTAACTAGCAAACTATTTTAACAGAATCAAAATGGGAAACATGCCAAAAGACTACTCATTGAAACATAAAGCTAATTTTGAATTAAAATATATTGCAATATGCCTAAAACTATATACAGTACTGTTACATGCATTATCTATGAAAGATGAGACTCTTCACTTGTGCTTTAGCAAGCAGGATTTTTGGGCATTAACTCTATTTAAAAAATACAAAATGCAGCAGACTGAATTATTCTTGAGAGTTACATATATCCTATAGTCTCTGGTTTTGATGTTTGTGAGCACTTATTAAAACTTTAAAAAATAAAAAGAGAAACTAAACCGATGACTATGTCAATCTTTATTTTACAGTTTATTGATTCCACTAATTAATTGTGACAGTGAAATGCAATGGGCAGCTTGTAGGCCTGACTATAAGCAATAGTCTGTTCAGAATTATTTCTCATTAGTTATCTTCCTTCCAAAAGAATAGACATATAACCAACTAATCACTTCAACACTGTCCTATTTAGGCAGCTTACTGCTATTTTCATTTGAAAGATGATAATTAATTGCTATTATTATAAAAAGCTATTAAAATAGTACATATATACATATTCATATATGCCTACTTTGCACACACACATAATAAATATGTAATCTATTTGGGGAATATCTCCTAATAAATAAATCATGATAAATAAACTAAGATTTTTGCATGAGAAGGCAATCAATATTTGATTGCTATCTTTATTAAAATTTTACTTAATATCTTTAGTACAATGCAGGAGAATAAAGTAAGTGTATCCCATACCTTAGGTTTATCCAGGGTGGGGGAGATAGCATAATGGTTATGCAAAATCCTTTCATGCCTCAGGCTACAAAATTCCAGGTTCAATCAGCTGCATCACCATAAACCAGAGCTGAACAGTACAATGGCCTCTGTCAGTTTCTGTCTATCTCTCCTACTCATTTTCTCTCTCATAAAAATTGAACAAATAAAAATATTTTTTGAAAATATTTATTCAGAAAAGATGCAAAATTGCTTGTGAAGGTTACCATCTTTATCTAAGAACATCATCCCCTATACTGTAATAACAGTTGTATTTTGGTAGCCCAAAAGTTATAAAATGCATTTTAATATGTTAATGATTAATTTGACAATAAGTAAAATTCCAGAAAGTACTTACCAACTACAAACATTCTAAAAAAAAAATACATTTTCATAGAATTTGTTCTGAAAATTGTATCACGGATAAATGTATCCCTTTCACAGAAGATTGAGCAAGAATTACATACATGTAAAGACAATAAATTAAAAGAACAGAAAGAATGAGAAATAATGATGCATTTTGAACAGATGGTCTCTAAAGCATGTGCTAAAATGATGGTACAGAAATGGATTTGTCACTCCTGAGACTTTCTTTTTCCTCCATGGGTTAATTTTTTAAATATTTCTCATAGGGCATGGGTAGATAGCTGAAATCACAAGTTCTATCCCTTGCACCATCATAAACCAGAGCTAAGCAGTGCTCTGGTAAATAAATAAATAAATAAATTCTCATATAAATACTATTGATGAATTAAGTAGATAAAAAAGACAAATTTAGTTTCATAGTCACAAGAAAAATTAAAATTTTATGAAAGTGGCTATGATGATAAAAATCATATAATCATACAAAGAAATGTGGCACCACTTTGCTCAGAAATGTTAAAGAAAAAGCTAGACTATTGTACATGTCAAATCTATTCAATATGCATTTAAGAATTTGAATGTTATACCATATCTGAAGAATATTTGCTTCAACCCACTTTTGTGAAGGAAAGAACATCATGCAAAGTAGTTAGAAGTTAAGTTTGGAGTCAAGAACATCCAGGGTTTATTTGTATGTTATCACTTAATAGCTGTGTGACTCTATGCATGTTACTGTGCCTAACATGTTATGCCTTTGTGTGTAAAACAGTTAATACTGCCTACTATGTCAAACAGGAAAAAATCAGTTTTTTCTATTATTCCCTGTATTATGTATAGTAATACATGCTTTAATACTACTATAAGTATGCAATATATAAATATAGTATATATAATAAGTATTTATAAGCAGGTCAAATATACTAGAAATGTGTGTATATATTGCAATACATGTTATACTACTACTATAAAACTATTCAAAGTAAAAACTTAATATACAGTATAGAGACAATCTCACATTTTTTGGTTTTGATTTCTAAAGTATAAAAATAGAGAGAAGATTGGCACAGAACTATCTTAAGAATACAATTTGAATTTCTGAGAAGATACAGAAATGAGTGAAGAAGAAAGTAGCTAGTGGATATAGATGATTAAGGCAATATGGAATAACCATTAATTTAAGAAGAGGATGGAAAAATGGGAAAAAGGGTTATATGTCCTATAAATTCAGAAGAGTTACAAGAGTGTGGACATGGAATGACCATAAATAATCTACAGGAAATTTAACTATACACAAATACCCTTTACGAATGATCATAGTACATTTAAATAGGAAGTTTTATGTATATACCTAGTGTTATTTCAAGAGTTCTCTTCCCCTTTAGTGTCATCAAGTCAGTCCAATCCTAAATCCAACCCAGCATTACAATCTGTGCCTTATAAATCCTTCTGCAATGCCATACCAGGTCCTCACGATTTCTTGTCTAAACTAGAGAATTATTCTGTAATGATCTCAGACCTACATCCCTGTCCAATGCTCAGCCATTGCAAGTGAATAAACCCTTTTCCCTCATAGACTATATCCTCTAGGTAAACAGAACCAGAACCAGTGTATCTTTTATGTGCACATGGTATTCGCTATACTGCAATCTGGCACAGCAGAAGACCAAAAAAAAAAAAAAAGAAATATGTGGGAGCAAATCTGCTGCATACTTTTGAAGACATATCTTTGTCACTGTGCAGCTTTTACCCAAGACATATGAATAATTCTACTACCTCTGAAAAGCTACTGTAATGATTTAATGATTTAAACAATATAAAGTACCTGGTATACTACATGAATTTGTGTGTGCATACACAGGTAGCCAGAGGGGCCTCCTGTTGTGTGATTTCATCACTCAGGACAGCTTTTCCATTCTGATAGACAAGTATCATAGCACCAATCTTGGATGCTGAGGATTGACCCTGTACCACAGATATGGCAAGTCATACTAGGCATATGGCCTATTTGACAAGTCACCTATCCAACAATTTTATTGATCACAGAATGTGAGCTCAGATTTACAGGGATGCAGTGGTCACATAGGCTCCTAAGCTGAATATGGGCCCCAGATCACATCAAATCGATGGGGTTTACAGTCAACAATATTTATACACCTTTCCCATATTAGGGAGCTACTCTCTTCCCTGCTGTAGCTTTCTGTTGCTTTTCCAGCCATGACATCATCTCCCCAGACAATAACTTGGATCCACCTGCATATTAGATTTCAGGCTCAGGGAAAAAAAAAAAAAAAGAACTAGTATAGCCACAGGCCCTTTGGGATATAACTAAAATATGCCTACTAGCTATCTACAAAATGGAGGGACCCTTAACTCTTCATCTGCACTACTCCAACCTTTAGGTTCATAATTGTTCAACAATTTGTTTGGCTTTGTATGCTACTCTCTTTTCAGCCACCAGACTCCAGATGCTAGCATGGTGCTGACCAGACTTCCCTGGACAGACAACCCCACCAATATGTCCTGGAGTTCGGCTTCCCCAGAGCCCCACCCTAGTAGGGGAAGAGAGGCAGGCTGAGAGTATAGATTGACCTGTCAGGCCCATGTTCAGTGGGGAAGCAATTACAAAAGCCAGACTTTCCACCTTCTGCATGCCATAATAACCTTGGGGCCATACTACCAGAAAGTAAAAGAATAGGAAAGTTATCAGGGGAGGTGATGGGATACGGACTTCTGGTGATTCGAATTGTGTGGAGTTGTACCTATCCTATGACTTTGTCAATGTTTCCTTTTTATAAATAAAATACTAAAAAAAAAAAAAAAAAAAAAAAACCAGTTTCAGTCAACTATGACCAGAGCCTTAATATCCCCAGAAACCTCAGTTCCATCATTTACTAATCCAATCTTGACAAGCTTGGCATTTAAATTCTAAACACTTTTTAAACTAAGAAATGGTTCTGGACTTGGTTTACATTCAAAAATACTATTGTAATCATAGTAAATTTAAGTGCCCACTCCCCACCCTCAGGAAGGACACTTCAGAAGTTATGAAGCAGATCAGCAGGTCTCTTCCTCTTGTTCCCTCTCCTCTCAATTTCTCTGTTCTATCAAGTAAGATAGAAAGAAAAATAAAATGGCTATCGGAAATGGTGGATGCATAGTGCTGGCCCCGATCATGAGTGATATCCCTAATAAAAAAATTTAAAAATTGGCAATAAAAAATAAAAATAATAAAGACAATAAAAAGTCTTGCCAAGGACCTGGGAATAGCTCACTTCACTACTTCAAAGTAGTGAGCTGCTTTTCCATGTACACTACCCAAGTTTGAGCCCAGCCCCCATCACACTGAAGAAATCTTCACTGCTGTGGTCTCTTCCACATTGACTCTTTTACTTCATACCTCTAAAAATAAAATACAAAATAATAAAGAAATATTCCTGCCTAGAAAAGTTATTTCATTCATAGCTAATAGTTTATCTTTCAAAAAAGAATTTGAATACCAACCATGTCTTAAGAGAAAGTTTAATGTGGGGTTTGGATTCACATACAAAGTTTAAACTCCTCAGAATTTAAAATAGCTATGTTTAGTATTGATATAGGGGTGAAGTATATAAATCTAGGGTTATGTCTCAATTTCATGTTATATTACATATAGCAGTGTTCTATGATTCTTATAAAATTATTAAAATAAAAAAGAAAGATGCTATATGGTAGTTTTCCAACAATTGCAATAATTTTTTTTCTTCATTGATCTTTTGTATGGTTCTCTTAGTTTCAATGTTATTTATTTCTGCTCTATATATTTTTATATATTTCATTCCTTCTGGCTGCTTTAGGGTTCCTTTATGCCTCATTTTTTTTCTTTTTTACCATATTACACCATACCTTTCACATAGTAGGTACTCAATTAACATTTGTAAATGCTATCAGCAAAGAAATCCCACCAACAGACTAAAATTTAATTGAAATATCAAAAAAGTCTGAGTAACAAGACATGGGTAGATTATTTATTTATAAAATGGAAGTATTGAAAAGACTATAGGATAAGAAGGGTACAATTCTACATAATTCCCACCACCAGAACTCTGTATCTTATCCCCTTCCTTGATAGCTTTCCTATTCTTTACCCCTCTTGGAGCATGAGCACAGCACAGGGTCATTATGGGATGCAGAAGGTGAGAGGTCTGGCTTCTGTAATTGCTTCCCCACTGAACATGGGTGTTGACAGGTCGATCCATACTCTTAGTCTGTCTCTCTCTTTCCTTGGTGGGGTAGACCTCTGGGAAAGTAGGGCTCCAAGACACATTGGTTGGGTCATCTGCATAGGAAGTCAGGTTGGCATCATGATAGTGTCTGGAAGTTGATGGCTGAAAAGGTGTTAAGGTATAAGTCCAAACAAATTGTTGACTAATCATGAACCTAAAGCCAAGAATATTGCAGAAGAAGATTTGGGGTCTCCATTTTGGAAAAATCTAGTATTTTTATTTTAGGTATATTCCAAGGGGCCCATGACCCTAATAGTTTCTCCCTGAGCTTGACATCTAACATGCAAGTGAACTAATTTATTGTCTGAGGAGATGGTGTCATAGTTGGGAAAAGGACTAGAAAGCTGGATCAGGGAAGAGTATAGTTCACAAATATTGGAAAAGTATATAAATATTGTTAACTGTAAACCCCATAGATTTGATCTGGGGTCGATATTACACACAGGAGCCTATGTAACCTCTGTATCCCTGTAGGTCTGAGCTTGCATTCCGTGGCCAGGTCTAGGAACAACCCAGACTGTGCTAATTTTAGGACCCATCATCCTCGGGTGATAGAGTATGTTAACCAACCTCCCTTCAGAGAATGGAGCATTGTTGATGCTCCCTTGTTGATCTACATTGTTGAGCATTGTTGATGCTACCCTTGTTGATCTACATTGAGGGCAAGGTCCTATGGGGCACCAAAAGGGTTCATTATGCTGTTCCTGATGAAGATGACCAGTGACAGTGGTGAAACAGATCCACTAGAGGTCTAGCCCATGGATAGATTCTTATACTTGATAATAAATCTCCTCCCCAAGGAAATTTTAGAGCCTGCAGAGTAAGAGGCTCATGTTTGTTCTAGAGAGAATCTTTATGCCTGGTAATTTCAGGTGGTCTGACAGTTCATACTGATCTGAAAACTTCTTGAAAGCTTGATTCACAAAATGGACAGGAACTAGTGTTTATAATTCAATAGTGACTTTTTGTATTTCTATTACAATTTAATTATGGAACAAGACATATTTAATTATAATAGTGCTGAAAGGGTTGATGTCAGTAGCACTAAATTTATAAGAAACTGTCTAAAATACTTTTTAGAAAGGAAAACAACAAATGCAATTACATTACAAATTTAGATTGTGAATGAAATAACTATATGTGACTCTAATAAGTATATATATATATATACTATTTATGTTAAAAATAACAAAAGTAGTTGTTATAGTATAATTTGTAAATTGCAATTTTGAGGGTCAGGCAATGGCACATCTGGATAAGTGCGTACATTACAGTGTGCAAGGGTCTGGGTTCAAGGCCCTGGTCCCCACCTGCAGAGGGAAAGTGTCAGTAGTGGTCAACCAAGGCTGCAGGTGCCTCTCTGTGACTTTCCCTCTCCACTTTCTCCTCCCCTCTCAGTTTATCTCTGTATCTACCCAATAATAAATAAAAAAAATATTTTTTAAAAAATTAAATTTTCACACAATCAGTTATTTTTAATTTTTCCTACTGATCTATAATGATTCACAAGCTCAAGATTATAGGGTTAGGGGCTAGGAGACAATATCTCTTCCACCTCTCTCAATTTCTCTATCTTATCAAGTTAAAGAGTAGAAAAAAATGGTCATCAGGAGAAGTGGATTTATAGTGTAGGCACCAAGTGTCAGCAATAACTCTGGTGACCCTAAAACAAAAATAAATAAATAAATAAGTAAATAAAAAATAAAATGTTACAGGGGTATAGTTCCCTGCTTCCCAACCACCACAGTTCTGTATCACAGTTGCTTCTGCCCCACGATTAACAACATCATTTTCACAAAGACTTACTGACAGTTTGGCTTCTTGACTTCAGTATAGAAAACAGACACTTTACAGTCTTTGGATCAAAATTTACCAGAGAAAATATTTATAACTTCTCTAGTTTGAAATGTATTGTGGAAATATGATATCGGTCTATATATACTCCAGCATGATTCTTTCAATCTCAAGTCGAATGTTTTTTCACCTATACACCTTTATCCTGATTTAAGAGAGCATGACATATTCAAATAGAACTTTGTTTTCTTTATGAAGGTATATAATTTTTCTTGTGTAATATTTTCACAACCCTTTTGCTTCTCTTCTTACATGCATCTTTCCTCAAATACAACTAGAATATGACTTATATATGTGCAATATAAAGGTCTGGAACAGAAGAACTTAAAAAAAAAAGTAGGGGCTGGAATTTGATACCATTAGTTGAGCAAATATGATACCATGTAAGGACCAGGGTTCAGGTCCTTATCCTCCACCTGAAGGGGTAAGATATACAAATTTTAAAGCAATGCAACATCTCTCTCTATCTCTCTGTCTCTCTCTCTCTCCACTCTCTCTCTCTCTCCCTTCCCTCTACCCTTCCCTCTAAACACCTGTCTATCCTAGCAGATAAAGAATGTTTTCTTTATTTTTATTATTTTAATTAAAAAGAGCTTTTTGGGAAAAAAGTATCCAACTAAGACTTTATAAAAATTATGATAACACCAAGAAGAAGCTCATATGAACGACCGTACTGCACACCTCAAGGACTTAGAGGAAGAGGAACAAAGGAGCCCTAAAGCATCCAGAAGGACAGAAATCACTAAAGTTAGAGCAGAAATAAACAGCATCAAAAATAAAAGAACCATACAAAAGATCAATGAAGCCAAATGTTGGTTCTTTGAAAGATTAAACAAAATTGACAAACCCCTAGACAGACTCACCAAACAAAAAAGAGAGAAGACTCAAATTAATAGAATTGTAAACGATGGAGGAGATATCACAGCTGACACCACAGAAATCCAGAGAATCCTGCGAAACTTCTATAAAGAACTATATGCCACCAAGCTAGAGAATCTGGAAGAAATGGAACAATTCCTAGAAGCATATGCCCTTCCAAAACTGAACCAAGAAGAACTACAAAATCTAAATGCACCAATCACAGATAAAGAAATTGAAACCGTTATTAAGAATCTCCCCAACAACAAAAGTCCTGGACCAGATGGCTTCACAAAAGAATTCTACAAAACTTTCTGGAAACAGTTAGTACCCATACTTCTTAAGCTATTCCATAAGATTGAAGAAACAGGAATACTCCCTTCCACTTTCTATGAAGCCAACATCACCCTGATACCAAAAGTTGATAGGGACAGAACAAAAAAGGAAAACTACAGACCAATATCTCTGATAAACATAGATGCCAAAATATTAAACAAGATCTTGGCCAACCAGATACAGCAACATATCAAAAAGACTGTTCATCACAACCAAGTGGTATTCATCCCAGGAATGCAAGGCTGGTTCAACATCCATAAGTCAATCAATGTCATTCACCACATCAATAAAAGCAAAGCCAAAAACCACATGATTATTTCAATAGATGCAGAGAAAGCCTTTGACAAAATCCAACACCCATTCATGCTCAAAACTCTAAAAAAATGGGAATAGATGGGAAATACCACAAGATAGTGGAGTCTATATATAGAAAACCTACAGCCAATATCATACTCAATGGACAGAAGCTGAAAGCATTCCTCCTCAGATCAGGGACTAGACAGGGCTGCCCACTGTCATAGTTACTCTTCAACATACTATTGGAAGTTTTTGCCATAGCAATCAGGCAAGAGAAAGAAATCAAAGGAATACAGATTGGAAGGGAAGAAGTCAAGCTCTCACTATTTGCAGATGATATGATATAATACATAAAAAAACCTAAAGACTCCAGCAGAAAACTACTGGAAGGTATTAGGCAATATAGCAAGGTATCAGGTTACAAAATCAACGTACAAAAATCGGTGGCATTTCTTTATGCAAACACTAAATCTGAAGAAGAAGACATCCAGAAATCACTCCCATTTACTGTTTCAGCAAAATCAATCAAATACCTAGGAATAAAGTTGACCAAAGAAGTGAAAGACTTATATACTGAAAACTATGAGTCACTACTCAAGGAAATAGAAATTGATACCAAGAAATGGAAAGATATCCCATGCTCATGGATTGGAAGAATAAATATCATCAAAATGAATATTCTCCCCAGAGCCATATACAAATTTAATGCAATACCCATCAAAGTTCCACCAAGCTTCTTTAATAGAATAGAACAAACACTACAATCATTTATCTGGAACCTGGAAACACCTAGAATTGCCAAAGTCATCTAGAGGAAAAGAAACAGATATGGAGGCATCATACTCCCAGATCTCAAACTATAAAATAAAGCCATCATCATCAAAACAGCATGGTAGTGGAACAAAAATAGGCACACAGACCAGTGGAACAGAATTGAAAGCCAGAAATAAATCCCCACACCTATGGACATCTAATCTTTGATGTCCCAAAGAATTAAATGGAAGAAGGAGGCTCTCTTCAATCAATGGTGCTGGGAAAACTGGGTTGAAACATGCAGAAGAATGAAATTGAACCACTTTATCTCACCAAAAACAAAAATCAACTCCAAATGGATCAAAGACCTAGATGTCAGACCAGAAACAATCAAATACTTAGAGGAAAACATTGGTAAAACAGTTTCCCACCTACACCTCAAGGACATCTTTGATGAATCAAACCCAATTGCAAGGAAGACTAA
Organism: Erinaceus europaeus; assembly: GCF_950295315.1. Classification (NCBI taxonomy): domain Eukaryota; kingdom Metazoa; phylum Chordata; class Mammalia; order Eulipotyphla; family Erinaceidae; genus Erinaceus; species Erinaceus europaeus. The sequence continues at coordinate 166,685,861 of NC_080162.1, read as the reverse complement.
AGCAGAAACAAACCAATGGGAATACATCAAATTGAAAAGCTTCTGCACATCCAAAGAAACTATTAAACAAACGGAGAGACCCCTCACAGAATGGGAGAAGATCTTCACATGCCATACATCAGACAAGAAACTAATCACCAAAACATATAAAGAGCTCAGCAAACTTAGCACCAAAAAAGCAAATGACCCCATTCAAAAATGGGCAGAGGATATGAACAGAACATTCACTACAGAGGAGATCCAAAAGGCTAACAAACATATGAAAAACTGCTCTAGGTGACTGATTGTCAGAGAAATGCAAATTAAGACATCACTAAGATACCACCTCACTCCTTTAAGAATGGCATACATCAAAAAGAACAGTAGCAATAAATGCTGGAGAGGTTGTGGGGACAGAGGAACCCTTTTGCATTGCTGGTGGGAATGTAAATTGGTACAGCCTCTGTGGAGAGTAGTCTGGAGAACTCTCAGAAGGCTAGACATGGACCTTCCATATGATCCAGTAATTCCTCTCCTGGGGTTATACCCCAAGGAATCCATAACACCCAACCCAAAAGAGGTGTGTACTCCTATGTTCATAGCAGCACAATTCATAATATCTAAAACCTGGAAGCAGCCCAGGTGTCCAACACCAGATGAGTGGCTGAGAAAGCTGTGGTATATATACACAATGGAATACTATGCAGCTATCAAGAACAATGAACCCACCTTCTCTGACCCATCTTGGACAGAGCTAGAAGGAATTATGGTAAGTGAGCTAAGTCAGAAAGATAAAGATGAGTATGGGATGATCCCACTCATCAACCGAAGCTGACTAAGAAGATCTTAAAGAGAAACTAAAAGCAGGGCCTGACCAAATTGTAAGTAGGGTACCAAAGTAAAAACCCTGTGGTGAGGGGTAGACATGCAGCTTCCTGGGCCAGTGGGGGGTGGGAGTGGGTAGGAGGGATGGTCACAGTTTTGGTGGTGGGAATGGTGTTTATGTACACTCCTAGTAAAATGTAGTCATATAAATCACTAGTTAATTAATACGAGAGGGGGAAAATTAATTGTATGTCTCAAAGTTTTTCAAAACATATAGGCTGTGTAATTGATATGCAAACTCTCTCAAAACCCTAGACCAAGTAGATCAGAAGCAACCAATAGCACAGCTATATACAAGATACTGGGTACTCTACAGCAAACCCTAACAAAAGGACTTTTCAAAGTTAACCCAATTACCAAATAATGTGATGATAACATTAACTATCGATTGTCTTTTTGAACCCTATGACAGCAGGAACCTCACATCTCCACTATAGAGCCTCTACTTCCCCCAGTCCTGGAACCATTGGATAGGGCCCACTTTCCTGTATGCCTCTCCCAATCCATATCAAATAATATTGCATCTGCCGATCACAACCTAACCAACACAATGGTTTCTACCTCAACATGCTTCACCTCAGACTGTGTCCAGAGACTTCATGTGTGGAATGACAACCCTTCAACTTTATTACTCGGGTGAGACCTTTCCTTTCATAGTATACTCTAATTTCATACTCTAAGTTCACTTTCTAACAAAGTCCCAAAACCTAGATATACACCAGTTTCTGTGAGATAGAGCATATGTTCACACATATCCGTAAACTAGTGCAAAATATATACCTGAAAGCAGAAGTGCACTAGAGTTTGCAGTGAGTACCCCCCTAACACTTCCTCTCCACTATTCCAAGCTTTGGGTCCATGATTGCTCAACAATTTGTTTTGGCTTTTTATGTTAACTCTCTTTTCAGTCACCAGGTTCCAGATGTCATCAGGATGCCAGCCAGGCTTCCCTAGACTGAATACCCCATCAATGTGTCCTGGAGCTCTGCTTCCCCAGAGACCCACCCTACTAAGGAAAGAGAGAGGCAGACTGGGAGTATGGACCAACCAGTCAACGCCCATATTCAGTGGGGAAGCAATTACAGAAGCCAGACCTTCTACCTTCTGCAACCCACAATGACCCTGGGTCCATGCTCCCAGAGGGATAGAGAATGGGAAAGCTATCAGGGGAGGGGGTGGGATATGGAGATTGGGTGGTGGGAATTGTGTGGAGTTGTACCCCTCCTACCCTATGGTTTTGTTAATTAATCCTTTCTTAAATAAAAAATAAATTATGATAGCTATTTTGTGGACTTTATAAAAAGTATGATAGCTATTTTTGATGGAAGGTATATGGTGGGATGAGGGGACAATGTACTGTGGTGGTGGGTTACTGTGGTGCTGGGTTATATGAAAAGTATATACTTGTAAGTTTGTGATATTGTAAGCCATTATTAAATAAAGGATACAATTAAAATTAAGTTAAATTGAATAAAAATATATAACACTGAAAAAAGTCAGCAATTGATACACAAATGATTTTCAATAAAGGATATCTGAAAGCTACTTAATGTTAACATTGAAATAAAATATATTTCAAAGTCAAATTATGTAACACATTTTAATACAAATTAAAGATTACAAGTCTATATATGAAATATATTACATGAGCTAACATAGAATACGGTGGCTGAGGTAACTATGAGGTAAATCATTCCCACCAACTATCACATGAATAGATCATATATTTTATTGAAAATACAATAAGTGTAAAAATGCTGTGTGACTGGCCTCAAATTAGATTTATTTAAGATTTTTATTTATTTGTTTTATGTTGTGACAAAAAATTGAGAGGGGAGGAGAGAGACAAAAGGTGAGAGGTAAAAGATACTTGCACCATTGGTTCACCACTCTTAAAGCTTCTCAACCTGCAGGGTGGAGACTGGGGATTTGATCCTGTTCCTTGTGAGCTATAATGTGTGCACTCATAATGGTGAACCGTCTCCTAGTTCCATACTGGCCTCAAATTAGAACATGCAACCTAAGAATAATAAAGCGGTTCAACATTTCTTCCCAAGTTACGTCAATGATAAAGAATACCACATCAGAGGCAGGCATAGCACAGTAGGTTAAGCACATGTGGCGCAAAGCCCAAGGACCGGCAGAAGGATCCAGGTTCGAGCCCGGGCTCCCCACCTGCAGGGGAGTCGCTTCACAGGCGGTGAAGCAGGCCTGCAGGTGTCTATCTTTCTCTCCCCCTCTCTGTCTTTCCCTCCACTCTCGATTTCTCTCTCTCCTATCCAACAACAATGACAACAATAATAGTAACAACAACACTGATAAACAAGAAGGGCAACAAATGGTAAAAAAAAATGGCCTCCAGGAGCAGTGGATTCATAGTGAAGACACCGACCCCCACCAATAACCCTGAAGGCAAATAAATAAATAAATAAAAATAAATAAATAAATAATAAGAATACCACACCACAGTAGTTGGAAACAAGTATGTATGCTTTTAGAAGAAATTTAGGTGAAAACAAAAATATTTTATTTCTTTTCTGAGAAGAACCAAAAATTATTCCTACTTTGCTAGGAATTTCAACTTGAGTACAAATATATATATATTTTTTTGGTCTGCACATTGACTGCATAAACAAGAAGCAGCTGCAAAATCTTCCATTCTCCCAGTTGCTAAATGTGAAATTCCCTTTCTCCTAGATAAGTGCCTACATACATGGGGTTATGGAATATGAAGTGTGAAGTATCATAAGAAAAAAATATGTGAACAAAGACAAGTTTATACAAGGCATCTTTCATGTTGTCATGTTATATTTTGCCCTATACAGGCAAAAAAAAAAGCAGCTATTATTCCTGTTTGTTGTTATTATTGTTGTTGCTGTTGTTTTCTGTTGTATAGAGGGGCGACATTTTTCTCTTTGCTTCCCAGCTTTTCTGTGGGAAACAATCAGTTTTCCACAAGAGTAGTTTGATATTATTTTTGAAAATCTCTCTAGAACATTATTTAAAAAGGTCAGATAGCTCAAGAAGAAAAATAACTGAACGTCGCTGAATACAGCTAGCTATTCATGGTATTTTCATTGTGTTTTTAATGGAAAGAGAAACCATGACAGTGCGGAGTATATAGAAGTAGTTCAGCATTAAAAGAGAACCCTTGAAACTCTTTTAAGTAATCAGTATCACTAGCCTTCTCTCTAATTTCATCAAAAAGTTGAAGTTCAGGTAGGGGTAGATAACATAATGTCTGTGCAAAGAGATTCTCATGTTTGAGGATCCAAAGCCCCAGGTTCAGTTCCTCATACCACCATAATCCAGAGTTGATTAATGCTCTGGCAAAAAAAAAAAAAAAAGTTAAATTTCCTTCTATATTCACTTCTCTGCTTGTTAAAAAATAAACAGCTCCGGAATCCGGCTGTAGAGCAGTGGGTTAAGCGCAGGTGGCACAAAGCGCAAGGACTGGTGTAAGGACCCCTGTTCCAGCCGCAGGCTCCCCACCTACAGGGAAACAGCTCTGCAGGTGTCTGTCTTTCTCTCTCCCTCTCTGTCTTCCCCTGCTCTCTCCATTTCTCTCTGTCCTATCCAACAACAACTACATCAATAACAACAACAATAATAACTACAACAATAAAACAACAAGGGAAACAAAAGGGGATAAATAAAAAAATTAAACAGCTCTTCACATTAAAGACAAACTATATAAATATTAGAAATGTAGTCTTCCATGTTAATGCTAACATCTACATGATAAAGTACAAAGATTAAGTAGGAAATTGTATCTACTCACTTTTTTAAAAAAATTATCTTTCTTATTTGGATAGAGACAGCAAGAAATTGAGAGAGGAAGGGGTGATAGAGAGGGAGACAGAAAGACACCTGCAGCCCTGCTTTATCACTTGTGAAGCTTTCCCCCTGCAAGTAGGGGCCAGGGGCTCGAACCCTGGTCCTTGTGCATTGTAACGTGTGCTCTACCAGGTGCACCACCACCCGGCCCCTGTGTATCTACTCACTTGTATCTTATTCATTTTTCATGCCTAATAGCATGAAAGATGTTGACAACAAAATGGTGTCACGTATGGTTTGCAAACTGTTTCTTAATACAGACTAGTAAATCTAACTAATGAAAGTGTCAATGATACTTCAGTCATTCAGTGCTTGAAAGGATTTTGAGAACTCTCCTGGGATCAGGGGATAGTGATAAAAAATTGTTGGTGAAAGAGTGCTACCTGAAATGGAATTAAGGAGTCCCATGAACTAGGAAAGGTCTCATCAGAAGACCTGGGTCTAAAGGATTGACATCCTACATCTAGTGTTTTTTGCTGGACACAATCTGAAGTGAAGCATGTTGAGGTGGTACTGGTTGCATTGATTTGGTTGAGATCAGCAGAGGCAGTATCAAGTCTTATGAATCGAGAGAAGCTTGAAGGAAAATGAGCCATACCCTAGAGGTTCCAGGACTTGGGAGAAATAATGACTTTATAGATAATGGGGAAGGTTCCTGCTGTTTTAGAGTTTAAGAAGATATTACTATAAGCATGTTATTAGGGAATTTGGTTTACTTTGAAAATCCTATTGTTAGGATTTACTTTACAAAACCTTACCATGATTTATGTCATTTAATACTATTTACAAATAACTGTATCTTATATACTGACAAGACCAGTTACTTATGGTCTCGCTGGCCAAAAATTATAGGTGATTTAATATTTCAAAGAAATAACCATTATTAGAAATTTATTAACAATTTAAGCCCACTATCAAAATTCATTAGGCTACCAATGTGAAACCTTAAGTGCTTAGATTGAAGAAAAAATAAAAATAAACTGTCACAGAGCAGTGAATCCTGTCTAGGATTTTTTAAAAAGCAGAAACAGTTATCTTTTGAGAGAACTTTTATTATTTGAAAGGGATAATGCTGATACACAAAATAAGGGTGCTTGCATCTTTTGGGCAATTCACCCACTGATTTATTCACTATAGTTAACAGTTGCTTGTTGATAATGTCCCACATTAGTTGATTTTGAATTGAAGAATACAGTTAAAATGATCTGATTGTGACTTCATGACGATTTATTTTTTCAGCAGCTGGACAGAGAATGAGCAATAATACATGCTTTTTTGCGTCTTATGTCAGACATACCATCTGCTGAGAGGAGAGGGGGCTCATAGGACTTATGAAATGTGAAATGAGACACTTCCCTATTTCTTCAAACTTACATCTATGATTTCAAATGCTTGCTCAAGTGGAAGAGCTCAGCGGCAATTCAGAATCTTAAGTAATCCATTTCTTTAGAGCTAAAATGCCACAAAGTTAAATATTTAGAGTAGAATAACAAATATCAGGAATCAGGATTCTAACATGACCAAATTATGGGAGAAGTGTTCAATTGCCTAAATTGACTCTATCCCTTAAAAAAATTTCCTTTTCTTAAAGAGAAATTAGTGAAGTACTACTGAAGAGTAATTTTTTCAAAATATGTCTTACCAATTCCCTCAATAAAAAAATATGTTTTGCCACCCTAAGCACTATCACAGAAGTTTGAAAATACCTACTTCTTAATCTGGAAAATTCAAGTTTCCAACTTGTATGAGTTGACTTGCTTGTTGACTTTCATTGTAGAACTTCCATGGAACAACTTTCCATACATTCTGTCTATTTATTCTATCTGAATACTATACATTCTTCACACAGTCTTCAAATAAGTGATACTTTCCAAGCCATAATTTTGAATGGGGAATTTCTATGTTAGTAGAAATGTAATGTAGAAACCAATACACATAACATTATCAAGTCATCCATCAATGAGACTGAAAGATTCTATTGAGATATATTGCAAAGGAGTTATTATTTAGTGCAATTTTAGAAATAAATATTAACATTGTTTTTTATTTTAATTTTGAAAAGACAGAAGTCATTGTTTTCTAAGAGAGAAGTTATAGGGTACTTACCATAACTGCAACAATGGAACCTGGAAAGCTCTAAAATGAGACTAGACTAACATTTCCTTTCTTTCCCCCATACTATAATTTCTTAGAAATTATAAATGAATGTGATGTTTTTGTAATCAAGGACATCCTACTAAAGATAAAAATGTATATTTTGGTTTTAATAGTCATTAAAATAAAGCAATCAAATGGAATATTGAAGTTTTGTCATATTTACAATAGTCCAAGAAGTGATATCTTTATGAATAGGTTCAAATTTTGTGTCTACTAACAACAAACATATTTGAGTAGGCAATAAAATATTTCTGAGGTGGTCCAGGAAGTGGCACAGTGGATAAAAAAAATCAGATTCTCAAGCATGAGGTCATGAGTTCAATCCCCGGCAGCATATGTACCAGAGTGATATCTGGTTCTTTCTCTCTCTCCTCCTATCTTTCTCATTAGTAAATAAATTAAATCTTTAAAAAATATATTTCTGAGTATAAGTGTACTCATTCGATAAATGGGAGTGATGATATCTCAAAGGTGGAATAATAATTAAATTTTATAGTGTACTAGAGCTATGATCATGCAAATAAAGTCAAAATGTCTTTTTTTTTTAACATTTTTATTGAGGGGTTTAATGCTTTAAGTGCAGTCATAATTTCATTATGCACCCAGACCCCACATTTCTCTTCCACCCCTCACTTCCCTCCTAAGTTCCTTGCTTTGAAGCAATACACCAAGTCCAGTTCATGTTTCACTTTGTTTCTTCCTCTTTTTTCCTAAGTATTAGGTCCCATTTATAAATAAGATAATTCAGTATTCAACCTTCTCCTTTTGGCTTATCTTACTTAACATAAAGTCTTCCAGTTTCATCCAAGATGACTCAAAGGAGATTGCTTCATCTTTTTTAACAGACAAGTAGTATTTATATATATATATATATATATATCACCATTTTTTAGCCACTCAGCTGTAGGACATTTGGGTTACTTCCAAGTTTGGGCAATTACAAGTTATTTTCTGTTATTAACATGGGTATATATATATATTTTTTTTTTCTATTCATCCTTCTCTTTTTGGCTTATCTTACTTAACATACAGTCTTCCAGTTTCATCCAAGATGACTCAAAGGAGATTACTTCATCTTTTTAACAGCCAAGTAATATATATATATATATATATATATATATATATATATATATATATATATATATATATATATATATCACAGTTTTTTAGCCACTCAGCTGTTGGACATTTGAGTTACTTCCAAGTTTGGGCAATTGCAAGTTATTTTATATTATTAACATGGGTATACATATATATCATAGATGGATGTTTCCTTTGGATAAAACCAATTGCTGGTTCCTATGGCAGATATAGTTCTACTGTTCTAAGAACTATCCAGACTTTGTTCCACAAGATTTGAATCAATTTACACTCCTACCAGAAGTGAAGGAGTGTCCCCTTTTTCTCCACATCCTCTCCAAGAGGATTGCTAGCATCTTTTCTAATATATGACTTTCTCACAGGTGTAAAGTGTATCTCATTGTTGTCTTTATTGGAATGTCTTTGATAATCAATGACTTTGAGCACTTTCTCATGTGTGTGTTGACACTATCGGTCTCTTCTTCTGTATGATTTCTGTTCATATTGTGACCCCATTTTGGGGGAAGGGTCATTGCTTTCTTGATTTTAAGTTTACTGAACTCTTTATGAATTTTGGTTATTAGATCTTTATTTGAGATATGTTGGTTAAAATCTTTTCCCATACTGTAATATGTCTTTCTTTTAGTGTGGTGTTACGGTTTGCTATGCAGAATTTTTTGAGTTTGATGCAGTTTCATTGATTTATTTTTTATTTCTTTGCTGATTAATTTTAATATCTGAAGACCTTTTAGAAGCATAGGTCATGAAGTGTTCTGCCAATATATCTTCTAAATATTTAATAGTTTCTGGCCTAATATCCATGTCTTTGATCCTCTCAGGGTTGGTTTTTGTGCTTGATGATATGTGGCAGTGCAATTTCATCCATTTACATGTTTCAACCAAGTTTTTCCAGCACCACTCATAGAAAAGACTGTCCTTTCTCTATTTAATGTTATGGGGCCTTTTGTCAAAAATGAGTTTCCCATATACGTGGAGATTTTATTCTGGATTCTCAATTCTGTTTCAGTCATCTCTATAACTGTTTTGACTCCAGTATAACTGTTTTGGTTATAGTAGTTCTGTAGTATATTTTGAAGGCAGGAAGTGTGATGCTTCAAGTCTTGTTCTTTTTCTTCAAAATAGACTTTGAAATCCCTGCAATTTTTTGGTTTCATATAAATAGCTTCTGTTCTATCTTTTCGAAAAAATTTAGTGATGGAGATAACATTAAATCTGTATATGTCTCTGGGTAGGATAGTCATTTTGTTAATGTTAATTCTTCCTATCCATGAGGATGGAATATCTTTTCACTTATTTATATTTCCTTCTATTTCCTTGGAGAATGAGTCATAATTTTCAGTATACAAGTCCATCACATCGTTTGTTAACTTTATTTTTAAATGTCTTCTTCTAATTTAGTGCTAGCATAGAAGAACACCACTGATTTTTGTATACTGATTTTGTAGCCCACCACTTTACTGTATTATTGAATAATTTCCAGGAATTTCTTACTGGGATCTTTAAGGGGATATATATATATACACATATATTTATACATATATATATATATGCTGTAAATAGTGACAGTTTAACATCTTCTTTTCTAATCTGCATGACTTTAACTCTTTTCTTTTTTACTGATTGCTATGGCTAGGACATCTAACACTATCTTGAGTAGTAATGATGACAGTATACAGCCCTACACTGGTCAGAGAGGAAAGGATTTTAGTTCCTCACCACTGAATATGATATTGACTGTCAGTTTGCTGTACATAAACTCAATGAGTTTGATGAATTTCCCATATATTTTCATTTTTTAATGTTTTGATCATGAAGATGTACTGGAGCTTGTCAAAAGTTTTATCTGCATCTACTGAAATAATCACGTGGCTTTTGTTTTTCCTTTTGCAGATATGGTAAAGAACATTTTTTGATTTACATATGTTGAACCAACCTTGCATTCCGGGAATAAAGCTTACATGGTCATGGTGTACAATATTCATTTTATTTTTTATTTTATTTTTATTTTTTTATTTAAGAAAGGATTAATTAACAAAACCATAGGGTAGGAGGGGTACAACTCCACACAATTCCCACCACCCAATCTCCATATCCCACCCCCTCCCCTGATAGCTTTCCCATTTTCCATCCCTCTGAGAGCATGGACCCAGGGTCATTGTGGGTTGCAGAAGGTAGAAGGTCTGGCTTCTGTAATTGCTTCCAGGCTGAACATGGGCGTTGACTGGTCGGTCCATACTCCCAGTCTGCCTCTCTCTTTCCCTAGTAGGGTGGGTCTCTGGGGAAGCAGAGCTCCAGGACACATTGGTGGGGTCTTCAATCCAGGGAAGCCTGGCCAGCATCCTGATGGCATCTGGAACCTGATGACTGAAAAGAGAGTTAACATATGAAGCCAAACAAATTGTTGAGCAATCATGGATCCAAAGCTTGGAATAGTGGAGAGGAAGTGTTAGGGGGGTACTCACTGCAAACTCTAGTGTACTTCTGCTTTCAGGTATATATTTTGCAGTAGTTTATAGATACGTGTGAAGATATGCTCTCTCACACAGAAACTGGTGTATATCTAGGTTTTGGGACTTTGTTAGAAAGTGAACCACCTGAGATGAAATTAGAGTGTACTATAAAAGGAAAGGTCTCACCCGAGTAATGAAGCTGAAGAGTTGTCATTCCACACGTGTAGTCTCTGGACACAGTCTGAGGTGAAGCATGTTGAGGTGGCAATCGTTGCGTTGGTTAGGTTGTGATCGGCGGATGCAATATTATTTGATATGGATTGGGAGAGGCATACAGGAAAGTGGGCCCTATCCAAGGGTTCCAGGACTGGGGGAAGTAGGGGCTCTGTAGTGGAGATGTGAGGTTCCTGCTGTCTTAGGGTTCAAAAAGACAATTGATAGTTAATGTTATCATCACATTATGGTGTACAATATTCTTAATGTACTGCTGTATCCAATTGACCAGGATCTTACTGAATATTTTAGCACCTATGTTCCACAAGGATATTGGTCTGTCATTTTATAATTTAGCTCACCACAAATTAGAGAGAGAGAAAGAGAGGGAACTCTAATAAACCAAAGATAATAAATATCTTTAAAGTGGAACACTAAAACTAGTCCACATGTGTGCCACAGAAGTGATGAAATCATGGGATAAAAGCCCAATGTAAAAGAAAGACCAGCCAATGAGACCTGCGACGAGAAAACCAGTCAAATCATAGAAGAACAAAATGCCAAAATAGAGAAATTAATTGCTGTATTAGCCAAAGTGAATACCATAATAACACAGAAACATATCACAGTAGCCGAGATAAAAGCCACAACAGCTGAACAAAAATCACACAATTAATGAACTAAAACTTATGATAGCTAAGCAAAAGGTCAAAATAGAAGAACTAACACATACAATTGAAGGTCTTTCAAGCATAGCAACTGAGAGACTGAAGAAAGAATCAGAAAAAGTGAAGATGAAGCAGGAAAAACTAACAAAATGTCTTTTTTTTTCATTGAGGGGGTTAATGTTTTACAGTGCAAGCATTGACATATGCATGCAATTTCATTATGTAAGAGGCCCCAAAATTTTCTTCCTATCCTCCCTCCGCAGAGTCCTTTGCTTTGATGCAAAGGACACCATGTCCAGTCCATATTTCACTTTGTTTTCTCCCTCTCCAGTTCCTACTTTATTAATTCCTTATAATAAGTGAGATCATTTGATAGTCATCCTTCTCTTTTTGGCTTATCTCACTCAACATGTTGTTCCAAGTTTCATCCAAAAGGATACAAAGAAAAATAGTCATTATAAGATGCCAACATTACCTTGATGACCAAACCAAAAAAGAACACACACACACACACACACACACACACACACACACACACTATTACAGAAGAATAGCTATGACGAACACAGACACAAAAGTTTTCAACAACAGCATTTCAAATACAAGCTATTAAGTGAATCATTCATCATGTTCAATTTTGGTTTACTCTGGAGATCCATGGAGGCTCAACATACACAAATCAGTTAATGTAACATACCACATTGACAAAATGAGTAAGAATCATTTGATCTCGTCAGAGACACTCTAAACCATTAAAGATTCAATACTCAATCAGTAAATGAGGAATAGAAATTTCATTGCATAACATAAAAAATGTGAAGAATAAAAACTTGTAACTTACATCATTATCCATGGTGACACCTGAAATATTTTTCAGTAATACTTATAAAAATACATGAATTTTCATTATCTTCACTACTGCACAATGCCTGTACAAATTCTAGCTGGAGAAACTTGACAAGAAAAATATGTTAAATGAATCCAAATGGGAAAAGTAAAACTAACACTATTTGAATGTAGTATGGTGATAATCATAGTAAATTTTAAATTGCACTAAGAAAACTAGACACAGGAATTCCATAGGATTCAGTAATACCACTCAAAAACTCTATTTGAAAAGATAAATGCATCTTCTATGTTCATAGTATCATTATTCACGATGGTCAAAGTGGTCTAAACTGCAAAGTGTAGGCTAGGATGTACTTTGCCACAAATCCCAGATGTAGCCTTGGCTTCCAGATGTAGTCTTAGCTCAAGACCTATATTTTCCTGGTTCAAATCCCATGTTGCATTCGGTATTTTCTGCACTGGATACCTTTTGTGACTAGCACTCATATACGTTTTAATGCTGACACTGCACTTCTCAAGTAAGGATGACTGACAACTGTGCATGTCTAAGTTAATAGAATTGGTTGAAATTATAAAAGGCTCTGCTTGAAACAATAAGGGAGTACACTTGCACTTGGTGAGCTAAGGGTTTCTCCTCACTGAACCCTGCCTTCAGCTATTAAAGGCTGACACTTGACAGTCAATGACATGACACAGAAACAATTTAAATGCCCACATATGAAATGTCTGCAAGAGTGTATGTTGTATTTACGCTCAAATAATATAAGGGATGTCAAAGTAAGAGAAACTTTTGTTTGGGTATTATCAATGATTTCACTGAGACAAAAAGAAGTTTCAACATCTGTCTGATCATCATCTAAATTCCTTAAACACCTATTGTTCTAATGAATATCCTTTATGCAAACAGATGAATAACTAAAGTTATAATTCTTTTATTGTTGTAGTTATTATTGTTGTTGTCATTGTTGAATATGACAGAGAGAAATGGAGAGAGGAGGGGAAGACAGAGAGGGAGAGAGAAAGATAGACACCTACAGACCTGCTTCACTGCTTGTGTAGCGACTCCCCTGTAGGTGGGGAGCTGGGGACTCGAACCGGGATCCTTAGCCTGTCCTTGTGTTTTGTGCCACGTGCGCTTAACCCACCGAACTAATTGCCCAGATCCCACTAGCTATAATTCTAATACTAACCCTACACTTCTAATTACACTGGTATCCTTATTTATGTCTTAGGATTAGTTATTCCAATACTCACAGGGTTCATTCTTTCTTTAGATATTATTTCAGCTATCATCCTACATATAGTAACATCTTTTTTGTTATTTCTATCTTCTTAACCTCCTTTAGCAACCATAACATTTGTCACAAAATGTATCTTTAAGTTTCAATTGTTCATGACAGCAAAAATACTGTTTTACTGTATGCCATATCTCCTGCTGGTAGAAAGTAAGAACTCAGATGTTTCTGCAAGATTATTCCTTGTGGCGGTCGAGTGGCGGCACACCTGGCTGAGTGCATGTTATAATGTGCAAGGACTGAGGTTTGTACTGCAGGGGGGAAAGCCGCAGGGGGGGAAAGCTTTGCAAGCAGTGAGGCAGGACTCCAGGTGTCTCTCTGTCTCTCCCTCTGTCCCTCCCCTTTCCCTCTTGATTTCTGATTATCTGTATCCAATAAATAAAGATAATAATAAAAAATGTAAATAGAATATTCCTTTTGCATTAAAACATATGCTCAACCAGGTGTGCCACCACCCAGCTCTATGATTTTTTTGCATCACTGCATATTCCATCATAGAATCTGTCTGTCACTTTTATTAATCGAAATGTTAGCCTTGGAGCCAGGTGGTAGCACTCTTGTTTGAGTAAACACGTTACAATGGACCATGGTCCAAGCCCAGACCCCCACCAGCATGGGGAAAGCCTCATAAGCAGTAAAGTTTTCATTGTCTTGTCTCCTTCTGCCTCTCTATCACCCCTTATTCTTCTCAATTTCTTTGTCTCTATCCAATAAATAAATAAAAAGAAAAAGAAACATTAGCTTTAATGACTATGAGTTTAAATGTATAAAGAAAAGAACATGAAAAAATGTAAAATAGTTAATAAAATTTTAGGAATTTCTTGTGCATCTCAGACCATATTTGTGCATTAATTTCACCACTTAAAGTTACTTTTTCATTCAGATACAGATACAGAGAGGGAGAGACAATACTAGAGCTTCAATTCCATAGTACCTTTTCTATCACACTGAGATCTGAACCTGGGCTACATACATGCAAGATATATGTTTTATCCAGTGATACATCTCTTTATCCCAGGAATAACAATTATTAAACGTGATTTATATATATTAATATAACATAAAATGGAAAATAATAACTTTGCCAAAATAAGTGGAAAGCATTATTGTTATAGGTAATATTAAATAGGATTATAACAAAAATGCAATGAAATGCCAAATCTACTGATATGTAGGAATTACTTCAGTATTAAGTACCTTTAAATTAAAAGGTCCAAATTTGACAGCTGAAATATTTATTTTATATATCAGTTGGATAAACATTTGGGAAAGAATTCTCTTTAACCCATATACATAATTTTGAATGAGACTCTTTCCTTCAGTGCTTTTATATATACTCCTTATATGGCAGTTTTGTATTCATCTCAATTCTAACTCAAGAGTACTGTAATCAAAGGAGTTGCTTATTTCTTGCTTATTACTCACTGTATATCCTCAGACATGTAAGTAATGTCACATAAAAATATACATGGGTTGCTTATTGCTTCATGGTCAAATAGAAAGTGAAATAGGGCAAAATACTTCACTGCATTTCTTTCCCTTTAATATGTTAAAATTGTCAAAATTCAGTGTGATGAAAATAATCCCTAGCCTCTTGGGGGTATGAATTGACCCATGTCCTGTAGAGAAGCAATTACAGAAGCCAGATTACCTTCCTTCTGCACCCCAAATAGAATGTTGTTCCACACTACCAGAGGAGTGAAATGTTACAGGAAGATGATCAAAGGGCTCTGAACTCTGATTCCACCAGGACCTGGAATGTTTATCACCAGGAATCTTTGTTTTTATAACATCACTGAGAGGAAAGAGAATCTGGAAAACACCAGAGAAAGTCAAGCACTATTTCACTTATCTTCTAGAAGGAAGAGGAAAAGCAAGGATATGCAACAGTGACAGTGGGTATAGATATGAACTAGAAAGGAAATTGGATTTCCTGAAGATAGCAGACTGAGAAGCTGCTAGTGGCTTGAGCTCCTACAACATCTGCTGGACATGGTAGGTTTTTTTGCCTTTAGCAGGACAGTCAATAAAGGGTTCTAGTGGTGACACCATGAAGATGACTATAACTCAATTTGGGTTAGAAAACAGAGTAAAAAGAAAAGAAAAAAAATTTTTTTCATTTATTATTCCTGAAGTGCACCCCCTCCCCCCTCCCCCCTGGGGCCAGAAAGCTGCTCCTAGCAGGCTCCCCTGATGAGCTTCTTTCTTTACCAAGATTCCTGTCCCCCAGGGGGTGTCATTCCAACTCCAACTCTATTCCTTTGTGAAACCCTGGGCCCTTTTTTTTTTTCTTTCTAAGTAGCCAATTCCAGCTACAAATATTCCACCAAGCAGAGCCTTACTCAGACAGGGAAAGACCACCAGAGGGTTTTTTTTTTTGTTTTTTTGTACTTTTTTTTATTTGTTTGTTTTATTTTCTCAGCAATCAGCTGCCTCTGCTCAGGGGGCCTGAGGCAATCTGGAGCCATCCAAGCTGAAGACAGGATAGGTTTTTTACTCTGTTCTATATTATTGTCAACACTAGATATACGCATATCCCTTTCCCCCCTCTCCTTCCGGTTGACAATAATTAACTCTTAGTGTATTTTCCATTGCTAGGGGACCGAATGTCTCATCCATTGTTAGAGTAACTTGTTTCACTCTTCCTACCTCCCCTACTCATTCTCCCCCTCCCACTCCCCCAACCTAGTTAATTAAATAATAAAAAATAAATAAATAACTCTTTCCTTTCATTGCTCTTTTATTACTGTACTTTTTCTTATCTTTTTTCTTTGCTCTATTTTTTTTTCTTCTTTTTCTCATTCTTGTCATCCTTTCTTCCTTCCTCCTTCGGCTTTCTGAATTCACTGATACACGTTTGTGAATTATTTGGGGGAAGAAATCTGACTCAGAGTGGACTCATTCTATGTGTATCTCTGCTCTACTTCCCTTTCTCCTCTAGCTACCCCTAGAATATACAGTGGATAGTTACATAATTATTAAAGGATCAATCAGACAAGAAGACAACAATTGCTAACATCTATGCACCCAATGAGGACCATCTAAATACATCAAGCACCTACTGAAAGAATTTCAAAAATACATCAATAGTAATACAATAATAGTGGGAGACTTCAATACCCCACTCTCATACTTATACTGATCAACAAAGCAGAGAATCAACAAAGATACAAGAGAATTAAATGAAGATACTGACAGACTAGACCTCTTGGACATTTTCAGAGTCCTTCATTGCAAAAAACTGGAATACACATTCTTTTCAAATCCACATAACACATACTCAAGGATAGAACACATGTTAGGCCACAAAGACAGCATCAACAAACTCAAGAGCATTGAAATTATCCAAAGTATCTTCTCAGACCACAGTGGAGTAAAACTAACATTTAACAACAAACAGAAAATTATTAGAAGTCACAGAATTTGGAAACTAAGCAACATACTTCTTAAGAACCACTGAGTCAGAGAGTCACTCAAGCAGGAAATTCAAATGTTTCTGGAAACAAATGAAAATGAAGATGCAACCTATCAAAATATTTGTGACACAGCTAAAGCAATATTGAGAGGGAAACTTATAGCCATACAATCACATATTAAACAACAATAAAAAGCTCAAATAAACAACCTTACTGCATACCTCAAGGACTAGAGGAAGAGGAACAAAGGAACCCTAAAGCAACCAGAAGGACAGAAATCACTAAAATTAGAGCGGAAATAAACAACATCAAAATTAAGAGAACCATACAGAAGATCAATGAAGCCAAATGTTGGTTCTTTGAAAGATTAAACAAAATTGACAGACCCCTAGACAGACTCACCAAACAAAAAAGAGAGAAAACTCAAATTAATAGAATTGTAAATGATGGAGAAGATATCACAACTGACACCACAGAAATAAAGAAAATGCTGCAAAACTTCTATGAAGAACTATACGCCATCAAGCTAGAGAATCTGGAAGAAATAGAACAATTCCTAGAAACATATGTTCTTCCAAAACTGAACGAAGAAGAACTACTATACCTCAATGCACCAATCACAGTCAAAGAAATTGAAACCATTATTAAGAATCTCGCCAACAACAAAAGTCCTGAACCAGATGGCTTCACAAAAGAATTCTACAAAACTTTCAGAAAACAGTTAGTACCCATACTTCTTAAGCTTTTCCATAAAATTGAAGAAACAAAAATACTCCCTTCCACCATCTATGAAACCAACATCACCCTGATACCAAAAGCAGACAGGGACACAACAAAAAAGGTAAATTACAGACCAATATCTCTGATGAACATAGATGCCAAAATATTAAACAAAATCTTGGCCAACCGGATACAGCAGCACATCAAAAAGATTGTTCATCATGACCAAGTGGGATTCATCCCAGGAATGCAAGGCTGGTTCAACATGCATAAGTCAATCAATGTCATTCACCACATCAATAAAAGCAAAGCCAAAAACCACATGATTATCTCAATAGATGCAGAGAAAGCCTTTGACAAAATCCAACACCTATTCATGCTCAAAACTCTACAAAATATGGGAACAGATGGGAAATTCCACAAGATAGTGGGATGTGTATATAGCAAACCTACAGCCAACATCATACTCAATGGACAGAAGCTGAAAGCATTCCCCCTCAGATCGGGGACTAGACAGGGCTGTCCACTGTCACTGTTACTCTTCAACATAGTATTGGAAGTTCTTGCCATAGCAATCAGACAAGAGAAAGAAATCAAAGGAATGCAGATTGGAAAGGAAGAAGTCAAGCTCTCACTATTTGCAGATGATATGATAGTATACATAGAAAAACCTAAAGAACCCAGCAGAAAATTACTGGAAATTATTAGGCAATATAGCAAGGTGTCAGGCTGCAAAATCAATGTATAAAAATCAGTGGCATTTCTTTATGCAAACACTAAATCTGAAGAAGAAGACATCCAGAAATCACTCCCATTTACTGTCTCAGCAAAATCAACAAAATACCTAAGAATACAGATGACCAAAGAAGTGAAAGACTTGTATGCTGAAAACTATGAATTGCTACTCAAGGAAATAGAAACTGACACCAAGAAATTTAAAGATATCCCATGCTCATGGATTGGAAGAATAAATATCATCAAAATGAACATTCTCCCCAGAGCCATATACAAATTTAATGCAATACCCAGCAAAGTTCCACCAAGATTCTTTAAGAGAATAGAACAAAAACTACAGTCATTTATCTGGAACCTGGAAACACCAAGAATTGCCAAAACCATCTTGCGGAAAAGAAACAGATATGGAGGCATCACACTCCCAGATCTAAAACTATATTATAAAGCCATCATCATCAAAACAGCATGGTACTGGAACAAAAATAGGCACACAGACCAGTGGAATAGAATTGAAAGCCCAGAAATAAATCCCCACACCTATGGACATCTAATCTTTGATAAGGGGCCCAAAGGATTAAATGGAAGAAGTAGGCTCTCTTCAATAAATGGTACTGGGAAAACTGGTTTGAAACATGCAGAAGAATGAAGTTGAACCACTTTATCTCACCAGAAACAAAAATCAACTCCAAATGGATCAAAGACCTAGATGTTAGACCATAAACAATCAAATACTTAGAAGAAAACATTGGTAATACACTTTCCCACCTAAACCTCAAGGACATCTTTGATCATACAAACCCATTACAAGGAAGTCTAAAGCAAAAACAAACCAATGAGACTACATCAAATTGGAAAGCTTCTGTACATCCAAAGAAACTATTAAACAAACAAAGAGACCCCTCACAGAATGGGAGAATATCTTCACATGCCATACATCAGACAAGAAACTGATCACCAAAATATACAAAGAGCTCAGCAAACTTAGCACCAAAAAAGCAAATGACCCCATCCAAAATTGGGCAGAGGATATGAACAAGACATTCACCTCAGAGGAGATCCAAAAGGCTAACAAACATATGAGAAACTGCTCTAGGTCACTGATTGTCAGAGAAATGCAAATTAAGTCAACATTGCGATACCACCTCACTCCTGTGAGAATGGCATACATCAAAAAGGACAGCAGCAACAAATGCTGGAGACGTTGTGGGGACAGAGGAACCCTTTTGCATTGCTGTTGGGAATGTAAATTGGTACAGCCTCTGTGGAGAGCAGTCTGGAGAACTCTCAGAAGGCTAGACATGGACCTTCCATATGATCCAGTAATTCCTCTCCTGGGGTTATACCCCAAGAAGTCCATAACACCCATCCAAAAGGAGTTGTGTGCTCCTATATTCATAGCAGCACAATTCATAATAGCAAAAACCTGGAAGCAACCTAGGTGCCCAACAAAGGATGAGTGGCTGAGAAAGCTGTGGTATATATACACAATGGAATACTATGCAGCTATCAATACTCTGACCCATATTGGACAGAGCTAGAAGGAACTATGTTAAGTGAGCTAAGTCAGAAAGATAAAGATGAGTATGGGATGAGCCCACTCATCAACGGAAGTTGAGAAAGAAGATCTGAAAAGGAAACTAAAAGCAGGATCTGACTAAATTGAAAGTAGGGCACCAAAGTAAAAACCCTGTGGTGAGGAGGAGGGTGGTCATGTGGCTTCCTGGACTGGGCCGGTGGGAGGTGGGGGTGGGTGGGTAGAATGGGACACAGTCTTTTGGTGGTGGGAATGGTGTTTTTGTATACTCCTAGTAAAGTGTAGTCATATAAATCACTAGTTAATTAATATGAGGGGGAAAATTGATTGTATGTCTCGAAGTTTTTAAAACACAGACTGAGTCTTTTTAATAAATAGGCTGCATATTTGATATGTGGACTCTCTCAAAAATTTAGGCCAAGCAGATCAGAAGTAACTGGTGGCACATATATATAGAAGATACTGGGTACTATACAGCAAACCCTAACAAGAGGTCTTTTCAAAGTTAACCCAATCACCAAATACAGTGATGATAACAATGACTATCCATTGTCTTTTTGAACCCTAAGACAGCAGGAACCTCTCATTTCCACTATAGAGCCTATATTTCCCCCAGTCCTGGAACCTTAGGATAGGGCCCACTTTCCTGCATGCCTCTCCCAATTCATATCAAATAATATTGCATCTGCCGGTCACAACCTAATCAACGCAATGACTGACACCTCAACATGCTTCAGCTCAAACTGTTATCCAGAGATTCCATGAGTGGAATGACAGCACATTAGTTTCATTACTCAGGTGAGACTTTCCTTTCATAGTATTCTCTAATTCCATCCCAGGTGGTTCACTTTCTAACAAAGTTCCAAAACTTTAATATAGACCAGGTTCTGTGAGAGAGAGCATATGTTGACACGTATCCAAAAACTAGTGCAAAATGTATACCTGAAAGCAGAAGTACACTAGAGTTTGCAGTGAGTACCTCCCTAACACTTCCTCTCCACTATTCCAAGCTTTGGGTCCATGATTGCTCAACAATTTGTTTGGCTTTGTATGTTAACTCTCTTTTCAGCCACCATGTTCCAGATGCCATCAGGATGCCGGCCAGGCTTCCCTGGACTGAAGACCCCACCAATGTGTCCTGGAGCTCTGCTTCCCCAGAGACCCCCCAGAGACCCACCCTACTCGTGAAAGAGAGAGGCAGACTGTTAGTATGGACCAACCAGTCAATGTTCATGTTCAGCGGGGAAGCAATTACAAAAGCCAGACCTTCCAACTTCTGCAGCCCACAAAGAACCTGGGTCCATGCTCTCAGAGGTATAGAGAATGGGAAAGCTATCAGGGGATGGGATGGGATATGGAGACTGGGTAGTAGGAATTGTATGGAGTTGTACCCCTCCTATCCTATGGTTTTGTTAATTTATCCTTTCTTAAATAAAAAATAAATTTAAAAAAAAGAAAGGAAATAAAAGTAGGGCTGTAGAAGTTAATAAAAATGAGCAAGAAAAAATTACAATTATATGTATATCTTGATCATATCTATGGCCTTGGGAGAACTATAGCAGTTTCTACTCAAGAGAAATGGGGCTACAGAATTCTGGTACTGGGAATGGGGTTTAATTATGTCTCTTTTATTTTATAATTTTGTAAATCATTATAAAATCACTGATTAAATAATAATCCCTAACCTTTTTTGCTAGTGGATATAGGTACTTGAAAAAACTATACCTAAGAAGAATCACTGACTAGGCTCAAAATGAGTTTCAGAGAACCTTTGTTGCTTATATTAAGATATTTTTTAAAACTTGGATAGCTATGAGTAAAAATCACTATGAAAGATTAAAACTCATCCAAAGAATTTTAGAATAGACTTTAAGTCAAAGAACATGTAATATCACCAACATCTGTGACCAAAGAAGTGAAATGCCTGTCTCACTTATAGGTAAAGCATAAGAAATAAGGACAGAAAGAGAAATCAGAAGGTGAAACTTGTACTGGGGTTGGTGTATTATACCAAGAAAAGGACCTGGGGAAGAGGTGAACAGGAGGGAGCAGAGAGAGTACTGAGATACTAGTGCATGGTGGCAGAAATGGACTTATGTTGGGGTGGAAAGATCTTCTTCAGATACATTTCACAGAGAGATGAGAAATTGTATCTGTGTATCAACAACTATAATAAAAACTATTATATACTCAATAAAATAAGAAACAGGTGAAATATCTCTTTAGACTTCAACATGGTAAAAGATGGAGAGACTCAATAATGTAGCCCAACATCTAACTCAATAAAAACAGCATGTAAGTTAAGGAAAATAACGAAATAGGAAGATCAATTTAGTACTTAAATGAGAACTGTACAAATACTTATTATGTAATCCTTGAAACCATCATATGACTCAAATACTAATGTTAATCTATTTTGATAGATGGAGAAATGGGAGATTTATATATTTCATATCTAACCCAAACTAACAGAATGTGCAACTAATTTTAAAAAAATCTCTTTTAGTGATGAAAATCATATCTTAAATTCTTATTCCATATTCTCTTCCTGGAGAATAAATAATTTAATAAATCATTTAATGAACAGCTACCTTTCCTTCCCTGGCAATACCCACTTTTAATCTCTTAATAGGAATTTTTTTTTATTTACTTCTATGGTTGTTAATACAACAATAATATAATTTATAAAAGCTGTCCAACAAAGAGTGATGATTATTAAAAATGCCAGTTCAATTTTTTATTCATCTAAGAATCTTAAATTCTTATTGAAAATAATAAACTTGAGAGTAAAAGTGAAACTAGTTGAATGTAACTAGCATCAACAGACTATCAATGATCACTGAAATATTCTAGGGTGGGTAAGACCTAGTGTGGACTGTAATGAACAGGATAGTGCTACATAGAAGAAGCAAGCCAAGAATTTGAATAACTAGATCAGAAAAGAAAACATAAGTAGAACCTGAAATGGAATTGGCGTATAGAATCAAAGTAAAAGACTCTGGGGTGGGTGTGTGGGGAGAATACAGGTCCAAGAAGGATGACAGAGGACCTAGTGGGGGTTGTATTGTTATATGGGAAACTGGGGGACGTTATGCATGTACAAACTATTGTATTTACTGTTGAATATAAAACATTAATTCCCCAATAAAGAAATAAAAAAATAAAGTTAAACATTAAAAATAATACAATGTACAAAAAAATCAAATAAGATGTTCACTTTCAGTTGAAAAAGAAATAAAGAAGAAGAAA
This sequence comes from Erinaceus europaeus, assembly GCF_950295315.1. Taxonomy (NCBI): domain Eukaryota; kingdom Metazoa; phylum Chordata; class Mammalia; order Eulipotyphla; family Erinaceidae; genus Erinaceus; species Erinaceus europaeus. Next base: position 166,662,773 of record NC_080162.1, on the reverse strand, counting down.
CAAGCCAAGTACCAAAGGAGAATAGTCCATATGGTTATAGTTTTCAAGTCATTATGTTCTGATTCCACTCACACTTAAAAGCAAGATAGTATACAATAACTTGGATCCACCTGCATATCAGATGTCAGGCTCAGAAAAAAGAAAAAAAAACAACTAGTATAGTCGTGGGCCCTTTGTACTATAACTAAAACAGGCCTACTAACTATCTACAATAAGGAGACCCCCTAACTCTTCATCTGAACTATTCCAGCCTTTAGGTTCATGATTAGTCAACAATTTCTTTTGGCATTATATGCTAATTCTTCTTTCAGCCACCAGGTTCCAGATGCTAGCATGATGCCAACCAGACTTCCCTGAGCAGACAACCCCACCTGTGTGTCCTGAAGTCCTGCTTCCCCAGAGCCCCACCCTACTAGGGGAAAATAGAGTCAGGCTGGGAGTATGGATCGACCTGTCAATGCTCATGATCAGCAGGGAATCAGTTACAGAAGCCAGACCTCCCACCTTCTGCATCCCACAATGACCCTGGGTACATGCTCCCAGAGGGATAAAGAATAGGAAAGCTATCAGGGGAGGGGATGGGATACAGAGTTCTGGTGTTGGGAGTTATGTGGAGTTGTACCCCTCTTATCCTATGGTTATTATTTACTTATAGGTTTTTTTTTTTTATTAATTAACAAAACCATAGGGTAGGAGGGGTACAACTCCACACAATTCCCACCGCCCAATCTCCATATCCCACCCCCTCCCCCGATAGCTTTCCCATTCTCTATCCCTCTGGGAGCATGGACCCAGGGTCATTGAGGGTTGCAGAAGGTAGAAGGTCTGGCTTCTGTAATTGCTTCCTCACTGAACATGGGCGTTGACTGGTCGGTCCACACTCCCAAGTCTGCCTCTCTCTTTCCCTAGTAGGATGGGTCTCTGGGGAAGCTGAGCTCCAGGACACATTGGTGGTGTCTTCAATCCAGGGAAGTCTGGCTGGCTTATAGGTTTTTATCCTATAAATAAATAATAAAAAAAAAAAAACCAAGATAGTTCACGTTGGTGAGTGCCTGCTTTATAATGCTGTGGACACAGGTTCAAGTCTGTCTCCTAGTGCACTGATGTAAGCTCCTGTGCCATGCCCTCTCTTCCCCCTCCTGTTTCTCTCTTTTGCCCGGAGCAGGAAATCCTGGTGAGAACAACAAGAAATTAAGTAATAGTAAAATTTAATGAATTTTTATTATTTTCCTGGTATAGTTTTAATATTTATCTTCAAATCATTTCGACATGTAGTCATTTGCACATTATTTTATTGAGTAAAGAAATATATTATCATGACAATGAATTAAAAACTATAATTGAACTAAGATGATTAAATTTACAGTTGCCAATTCCTTTCCTGTTCATTTACTTTTACAATGCAGTCAGGGACTTTGTCATATTTATTAGTGCCACACAGTCTATAAATTATTCAATAGTTCCAAATGTCAGGGCCCATGACAAGCATGGATTCATTATATGGCCATCATTAATCATTGGCACAGTTATTTATAGCTCTAATGACATTCTTTGTATTTACAATTGATTTCCAATGTACTACAGATCAAATGGCCCAAATATTTTTATTGATATTCAGCAAAATTTTGGTAATGCTAAAATATTATCTATTTTTAAGATGTCAATTTTCTTTCACAACTAATTAGGTGCCATAAATTTGTTTTAAATTTGCTGTCTCTGCTATTGCTGGTGATCTTTGAGAATTTTTGATCTGTGTCAACATGGATCTTTGTACAACTTTTTTTTTTTTTTAACAGAACACTGCTAATCTCCGTCTTATGGTGGTATAGGAGACTGATCATGGGACTTTGGGAGCCTCAAGCATAGAGTCTCTTTGCATAGCCACTATACTATGTCTGCCATTTGTATCACTCACATTTTGTTTTTTAATTTTTTTTATTTATTTAAGAAAGGAGACATTAACAAAACCATAGAATAAGAGGGGTACAATTCCGCACAATTCCCAGAACTTGATCTCCACATCCCACCCTCTCCCCTTACAGCCTTCCCACTCTCTATCTCTCTGGGAGTATGGATCCAGGGTCTTTGTGGGTTGCAGAGGGTGGAAGGTCTGGCTTCTGTAATTGCTTCCCCACTGAACATGGGCATTGACTGGTCGATCCATACTCCCAGTCTGTCTCAATCTTTCCCTAGTAGGGTGGGGCTCTTCTTCTAGCATTTGCCCTTCTTCCGTAGCCAGTCAACAGCATCAGGTGGAGCCTGATGTAAAGTTTCGAGACCTCCTTTGAATCTGGAGAGGTGGCAGTCGTTGACTATGTGGGTCATAGTCTGTCTGGAGCCGCAGGGGCAGTTCCGGTCGTCTCTGGCTCCCCAGTGATGGAACATAGCGGCGCACCGGCCATGGCCTGTTCGATAGCGATTGAGGAGGGCCCAATTATAACGTGCCAGGTCAAAGCTGGGTTGACGCTTGCAGGGGTCTGTGATGAGGTGTTTGTTCTTTACCTCAGCTGACTGCCAACTCTGTTTCCAAGAGTCTGGAACAGAGAAGTTCAGTGTAGGCGTAGGGGACCAGATTGGATGATGAGACGTCAAGCGTTGGACAGGGTGGGCGAAGATATCCGTGTATATTGGCAGGTCCGGTCAAGCGTAGACGTGGGAAATGAACTTAGATGATGCCGCATCCCGACGAATATCTGGCAGGGCGATGTTGCTAAGAACTGGCAGCCATGGAACCGGGGTCGAACGGATGGTTCCAGAAATTATCCTCATGGAGGAATATAATTTGGAATCGACCAAGTGGACATGGGGGCTACGGAACCATACTGGGGCACAGTATTCTGCAGTGGAATAGCATAATGCCAGAGATGATGATCGTAGTGTGGAAGTGCTCGCGCCCCATGAGGAGCTGGCCAGTCTTGCAATGATGTTATTCCTCGCGCCCACCTTTGCTGCAGTTTTTATGAGATGTTTGTGAAATGACAGAGTGCGATCGAGAATAACGCCAAGATAGACTGGCTGGGCTTCATGCCGGATTCTCGTATCGCCAAGCTGCACATTAAGTTCACGCGAGGCCGAGGCATGGTGTAGATGGAAAACAGATGATACCGTTTTTGCAGTGCTAGGGATTAGTCGCCATATTTTACAGTAATCAGATATCAGAGACATGTCTTTCATGAGTGTTTCCTCAAGGATGTCGAACTTTGATGCCTGAGTTGCACAGCAGATGTCATCCGCGTAGATGAACTTCCTTGAAGAAGTTTCTGGGAGGTCATTGATGTAAATATTAAATAGCGTAGGAGCCAGAACAGAGCCCTGGGGGAGGCCACTTGAGACAAGTCTCCATCTGCTAGACTTGTCACCCAGATGTACCCGGAATCTTCTGTTTTGGAGAAGAAACGATATAGTGTTGGCCACCCATTAATTAATATGAGAGGCGAAAAACTGATGATGTGTCTAGAACTTCTTAAAACACAGACTGAGTCTTTTTAATACATAGGCTGTCTTTGATATGTTCTCTCCCAAAAGCCTAGACCAGGGAGAACAGAAGCAACTGATAGCACAGAAATCTACTGTTTCTCAAGCATCTAATCATTTTATGGTTTGGAAGATATTATATTTTCATGATTTGCCTTCTCATATTCTCCAGTCAGTTATTGGAGATAATAAGTGTTTAAATGGTGGTGACAGTGTAATTATGTTCTTTTAGATTTCATTTACCTGACATGTGTTTTATCCATATTTTCAACTAAAGGTATCATAATCTGTAAATTAGAAAATCCAGTTTTCTACAAATCATTGATGAAATGTAGAAATTTGTGGGGCTAGCTTCACTGGAGAGAGAGACGAGGAACTCATGGCAGCATGATAATACAATTCTTTATTGATGTGGATGTCCCAGAGTCAAGTGTGATCACAGCAGGTTTAGGCTATGTGGAACTAGCAAAATGGCCACCTCCGGTTATGCATGCCAGCCCTTCTCCAGGTCTTTTCCAGGTCAGGACACAGAAGAGAGAGAGTGAAACCAGTAACAGCAGCGGGCTTTATAGGGTAAAAATGGAAGTGGCAAGTCGGGAATGGGATTGGCTAGGAAAGGGGGTGGAGAGAGGCAAAAGGCATGCTGGGAAGGTGGAAGTGTCCTTAGCAACTGTTGTGATGGTTTTAACTGAATTAGCAATACCCTGAGGGGATAATGTGGTGGGGATCTTTCCAGCAAAACAATGATTATGTAAATAGACCATAGTGTCAGCAATGGAGCATGGAGCAGAGCAGGGGGGTCTGGCTTTAAGACAGGACAGAAATTATTACTTAAATAATGATTTTTGGCAGAGGGAGGCATTGTGTGCTACAGATTGAATATTGAGGCTCTACTAGCTCAGTAGACTCGAGTTATCAAAGCTGCTGTCTATCTTGAGACTTCTCCTGAAGAAAGCTGAGATCAGATCAGACAATCTGATTGGGGAGAGGTAATAGAAAGGTGGTTCATCCAGTAAAGCAAAAACACTGTGATGTATGAAGACCTAGATTCTAGCCATGGATCACCACATGGGAGCAAATGCACAAATGTGGGGGGGGGGGGAGGATATGCTACAAGCAGTGGAGAAGTACAGTGTTGTACCTATCATCTCTTCTTCTCTTATAATCTGTGAAAAAAGAAAAGTTAAAAGAAAAGCTCCAGTAGTGGCATTGTATAGAAACAAATATTTAGTGATAACTGTCAGAAAGGAAGGAAGAAAGGAAGGAAGGAAGGAAGGAAGGAAGGAAGGAAAGAAGGAAGGAAGGAAGGAGAAAAGGAAGAAAGGAAGGAAAAGAAAGAAAGGGAGTGAATTCCCACTCACTCTTACATAACAATAGCTCTTTTACATGGGAAGAATTTGTTCAATACATTCATTAAAATCCCTTTGTACTGCATTTCTCTGGTGAGATAAGACCAGAATATTTTAAACTTTGGTTACTAGGTAAATTAATATCTCAAGTATCTGAAAAGGTAGCAATGTCCTTTGGTCTGAAATTTGCATGTATAGACCACAGTCACCTTCAATGAGGAAATGCATTAAATTGTCATTAAACTAGTCTCATTTGGAGAAGGAACATTGACAACTTAATTAAAATTAGTAAGCTTATGGTGAGAAACTGCATGCTGTTTTTAAAGAACAATTATGAAGAGATTAGAGGGGCTGGGTGGCAGCACACCTGGTTGAGCACACATGTTACAGTGCCCAAGGACCCTGGTTCGAGCCCCTGTACCCACCTGCAGGGGGAAAACTTCATGAGTGGTGAAGCAGGACTGCAGGTGTCTCTCTATCTCTCCCTTCTCCATTTCTGACTATACCTATCATATATATATATATATAGCACCGCCACCCTGCTGCCCTCCAACGCTGAAGGACCCACAGGCCTGCTGCCTTCCCTCCCTCCCTTCCTCCAGGAGGCAGGCCAGCCCTGGGCCATAACTTGAAACCCTGCTTCACCAATTGTGAAGCTTCCCCCAGGCAGCTCAGGACCAAGGACTTGAACTTGGCTCCTTTCACACTTAACCGTGAGAGCTTAACCAGGTGTGCCACCACCTGGCCTCATAAGCAATAACTTTCATGGCTATGAATAATGAAAAAAAGTTGAAAAAGTCTTTAGGTTTCTGTAACTTCATAAAAAAAATACATGTGGGAGTCAGGCGGTAGCGCAGCATGTTAAACGCATGTGGCACAAAGCGCAAAGACCAGCATAAGGATCCTGGTTGAAGCCCCGGGCTCCCCACCTGCAGGGGAGTCGCTTCACAGGTGGTGAAGCAGGTCTGTAGGTGTCTATCTTTCCCTCTCTCTGTCTTTCTGTCTTCCCCTACTCTTTCCATTTCTCTCTGTCCTATCCAACAACGATGACAACAATAATAACTACAACAATAAAACAACTAGGGCAACAAAAGGGAATAAATTTAAAAAAAACATGTAATACAGAAACCTCAATTATAGAATATATCTATAGTATAAAATGTGAAGGAAGAAAAGAGTAAAGAAAGACTATATTTAAAACAACAGAATCTGCAAATATAACAGCAACATAAAATGTGAAGGAGAGGGAGCCAGGCGGTGGTACAGTGGGTTAAGTGCACATGGAAAGCGCAAGGACCTGCATCAGGTTCCAGCTCCTGGCTCCCCACCTGAAGGGAGGTCACTTCACAGGAGGTGAAGCAGGTCTGCAGGTATCTGTCTTTCTCTCCTCCTCTCTGTTTTCCCCTTCTCTCTGGATTTCTCTCTGTCCTATCCAACAACAACAACAACAACAATAATCAACAAGGGCAACAAAAGGGGAAAAAAATTTTTTTAATGTGAAAAAGAAAAGTAAATGAAGCTTCTGTATGCTATCATTTTTAAGACGGTATCAGTATAAATTAAGATGCGATTAAGTTAAGACATGTTACATGTCACCATGAAAGAATAACTGACATCACACACACAGAAACTTAGAAAGGAATCAAAGAATATGACGACAAAATGCCTACAGTTCCAAGTACAACAAATGATAAGGAGCAAGAAACAAAGGATTTACCAAAAGAAAACAATTAATAGCAATGCTAAGCCCTTAGCTGTGGCTAAGTACTTTTAATGTAAATGTATTAGTTATTCAATTAAAAGACAAAAATAGTTGAATGGCTAAAAATATAACATCAGACAATCTGTTATATATATAATCATATAATAAAAAAACTTCAATACATATGTAATTGCATATATATACAACAGTGATGCAAAATAAGAAATAAATACCAGCATGGTCATATTTGAGGATTTTTTATTATATTTATTTATTTATTGAATAGAGACAGCCAAAGATGGAGAGGGAAGGGGTGTGATAGAGAGTGGAAGAGAGAGAGAGACATCTGCAACACTGCTTTACCACTTGTAAAGCTTTTCCCTTCCTGAGTAGGCAGGGGGTGGGGAGGGTGGTACTTAAACCCAAGTCCTTGCACATTGTAATATGGTTGCATAACCAGGTGTGTTACCACCCGGCCTCATATCTGAGGATTTTTTTTCTTTTTACTATTTTCTCAAGCACACATGTCATACACTCTAGGGTAGATCATATATTTCCTAGCAAACAGATCTCAATAAAATTAAGAGAATAGAAACTATGCCAATTATCTTTTATTATTACAATGGTAGAATACTAGATAATAGGGAAAGCATGAAAGTTTAAAAATTGGTAGATTCAGTTAATGATAGTTTTTCTTCCTTTTTTCCCCCCTTCTTTCTCCAAATCACTGTTCAGTTCTGGCTTATGGTGGTTGGGAAGATTGAACCTGAGACTTTGGTGCCTCAGGCATTAGTGTTTCTTTGCATAACCATTATGCTATATCTCCCCCTAGTTTTTCTTCCTGATGTAGGTAAACATTACTGAGTCATTTGAAGGTCTAAGTGCAAGAAAAACCAGGTCTTCCCATTTGTGTATGGCTTACACTTGTATGATTTCAATCTCATTTATCTGTATCTTTTTCTCTATGAGTTGAATCATCTGCTATGCCCAGATTTTGAGTGGGCCTCCAAGCCTGAGGACTAAATTACGCTATTGGTTTTCCACTCACTCTGCATATTGTAAGGATTGTAGTTTTGATAGTAATGTAAGCCAATTTCAGGTAATATAAGTATACTTATATATGCAGTATAGTGTTCTGTTGGTTCTATTTGTCTACAGAACCATAATACAAAAATTATCTAAAACACATAATTCTCAAAACTCAACATTGAAAAATTTTAGTTAGAAAATGGGAAAAGGGACCCCCTCATCTTTGGGCATGTAATATTTGACAAGGGACCCAAAGTACTAAATGGAGGAAGGAGGCTTTCTTCAATAAATGGTGCTGGGAAAACTGGGTTGAAACATGGAGAAGAATGAAACTGAATCACTTTATCTCACCAGAAACAAAAGTCAACTCCAAATGGATCAAGGACCTGGATGCTAGACCAGAAACTATGAAATACTTAGAGGAAAGTACTGGTGGAACCCATTTCCACCTAAACCTCAAGGACATCTTTGATCACACAAACCCAATTGCAAGGAAGACTAAAACAAAAAGTAAGTAAATAAATGGAACTAAAGCAAATTGAAGAGCTTCTGCACAGCCAAATAAACTATTACACAAATAAGGAGACTCTTCACAGAATGGGAGGAGATCTTCACATGGCATATATCAGACAAGAGACTAATAACCAAAATATACAAAGAACTCAGCAAACTTAGCAACAGAACAGCAAATGACCCCATCCAAAAAATGGGCAGAGGATATGAACAGAACATTCACTACAGAAGAGATCCAAAAGTATAACAAACACATGAAAAATTGCTTCAGGTCGCTGATTGTCAAGAAATGCAAATAAAGACAACATTGAGATACCACCTCTCCCCTGTGAGAATGGCATACATCAAAAAGGACAGCAGCAACAAATGCTGGAGAGGCTATGGGGAAAGAGGAACCCTTTTGCACTGCCGGTGGGAATGTAAATTGGTCCAACATCTGTGGAGAGCAGTCTAGAGAACTTTCACAAGGCTAGACATGGACCTTCCATATGACCCAGTAATTCATATCCTAGGGATATACCTCAAGGATTCCATAACACCCAACCAAAAAGATATGTGTACACATATGTTCATAGCAGAACAATTCGTAATAGCTAAAACCTGGAAGCAACCCAGGTATCCAACAACAGATGAGTGGCTGAGAAAGCTGTGGTATATATACACAATGGAATACTATGCAGCTATTAAGAACAATGAACCCACCTTCTCTGACCCATCTTGGATGGAGCTAGAAGGAATTATGTTAAGTGAGCTAAGTCAGAAAGATAAAGATGAGTATGGGATTATCTTACTCACAAACAGAAGTTGAGAAAGCATAACAGAAAGGGAAACTCAAATCATGATTTCACTGAATTTGGAGTAGGGCACCAAAGTAAAGAGCCTGGGTTGAGAGGGAGGGTGGATGTTCAGCTTCAGGGGCAGGTGTGTGTGTGGGGGGGATGGGATGGGACACAGTCTTTTGGTGGTGGGAGTGGTGTTGATGTATACTCTTATTAACTTGTAGTTTCAAAATCACTATTGAATTAATATGAGAAGGGAAAAACTGATTGAATATCTCAAAACTTTTAATGCACAGACCATAAGTTGAGTACATGTTCATTCAATCTAAGCACTTAAGACTTCAAATGTGTAATCAGACTGAATTTTAACTGTGGTCTTAAACTGTTAATTCACTTTTAATAATGACTTGTTCTTTGAAATATTGACTCTCCTAAAAGCTTAGTCCAGGGAGAACAGAAATAACCAGTGACATTACTTTATAAGATACTGCTATATATAAATAAATTCAAAGGACATAAATTATAGTGAGGTCTTGTATGATACAGTAAATTCTAACAATGGTATTTTCAAAGTTAACTCAATTGTTAAATAATGTGATTATAGCAATAACTATTTGTTGCCTTATTAAATCTTAAGACAGCAGGCTTTATCTTGCTCAATAAAGCCCATATTTCACTCAGTCCTGGAAACTCTAGGGTGTGGTTCAATTTCCTTCATGCTTCTCTCAATTCATTCTAAATGATATTTCATTTGCTGATCCCAACCTAATCAATGCAACTCGTATCATCTCAGCATGCTTCATTTTGAACTATGTCCAGAGACATCAGGCGTGCAATGTCAACCCTTCAGCATCATTATTTGGGTGAGTCCTTTCCTTACATTGGTTTCTCAAATTCCATTTCAGCTGGTTCACTTCCTAACAAAGCCCCAAAACCTAGATATAGACCAGGTCCCGTGAGATACAGCCTATGTTCACATGTATCCATAAATTAGGGCAAAATATATACCTGAAAGTAAAAGTGCACAATAGTCTGCAGTGAGTCAATAAATGAAACAAGCAAGTAGAAAGACCTCAAAAGACACCATAAAGTTCCTAATCAAATAGTTTCTACTTAGACTTACATATCCTCCTCACCTACTTCCTTTTACACTTCCCTCAGTTACTTCAAAGCTAACCTTATCAAAGTAAGGACTACAAAAGCTGAATAAAGGCAAGAGACTGGTATACTTTAATGATGACTTTATAGTCACAATAAGGCCACCCCATCAGCTAGGACCCTAATCAGGAGTCCTGGGATTCCCACACAAACATGATGGGCCTAGACCTTGAATAGATCCCTTTCTCCATTGTCATTGAACATCTCCATCAGTAACAACACAATGGACCCCTTTGTGGGCCCCCATAGGACGCTGCCCTTAATGTGGATCAACAATAGTAGAGGATGTTCCATCCTTTGAAGGGAGGCTGTATAGCATACTCTATCTACCACCTGAGGAAGATGGGTCCTGAAATTGAGGAAGCTTGGAACATTCCTACACATGACCACAGAATGCGAGGTTAGACCTACAGGGATGCAGAGGTTACATAGGCTCCTAAACTGAATATGGGCGCCAGATCAAATTGATGGGATTTACAGTCAACAATAATTATATACCTTTCTCATTTTGGGGAGCTACTCTCTTACGTGATCTAGCTTTCTAGCCCTTTTTCAGCCATGACATAATCTCCCCCAGACAATAACTTGGTTCTATGTGCATATCTAATGTCATGGTGAGGAAAAAACTAGTATAGTAATGGGCCCTTTGGAATATAACTAAAATAGGCCTATTAGCTATCTACAAAATGGAGAGCCCCCCGCCCCCCAAACTCTTCATCTGCCCTATTCCAGCCGTTAGGCTCATGATTAGTAAACAATTTGTTTGGCTTTATATGTTAACTCCTTTTTTAGCCACCAGGTTCCAGATGATACCATGATGCCAACTGGACTTCCCTGAGCAGAGGACCCCACCAAGGTGTCCTGGAGTCCTGTTTCCCCAGAGCTCTGCCCCACTAGGGAAAGAGAGAGACAGGCTGGGAGTATGGATCAACCTGCCAACGCCCATATTCAGCCAGGAAACAATTACAGAAGCCAGACCTTCTAGCTTCTCCACCCCATGACCCTGGGTCCATATTCCCAGAGGGATAAA